>NW_015505570.1:851745-869786 GCF_001515645.1 Sinocyclocheilus grahami
GGGTGCTTTTGAAAACTTTTTTTTTTTCACCATAGACAGAGGTTGACCCAACTCCAGGGTAAGGCTATCATAGATATGAATATGTAAATGTCTCATTAGCGACTGTTTCTATGGGCAGCTATTTGTAAGCCGTCCGCCATATTGGAAGGGTCAACTTGACGACATTCACCATAATAATCAATGAATATTTAAAGATGCCACAATCCTTACATATCTATCATGGTTCTACCCCTCTCTCGCATTCTCACCTGTGAAAGGTTATCCCGTTGCTTACCGGTGGTTTTTACAACCATCGGTTGTGCAGGATTGTGGCATCTTCGAATATGCATTGATTATTATGGTGAATTACATCAAGTTGACCGTTGCAAGATGGCGGACGCGTCTACATGCTTGGAGATGTTGAATAAGGTGTCTACCTGTCTCCATCCTAAATAGATTAGAATAAGTGTGTCCCAAATCATAGCATGTTGAAAAGAGTATGTCAAAAGTCCCCAGATTGGTCTACTGTTTCAGGTATATTTTTGAAGTGTGGATCCGTGCACACTCTAATGGCTAATATTGCCCACAAGATGATTGACAGGCTAGTTTACATTGACAGAATGTGCATAACTATGCGACACAGCGGTCCGTTAAAGATGCAATTGTATGACGTAATAATATGTCCCAAAGCTCTTCTACTACACACTCAAAAGTGTGTACTTTTTCCTCATCAAAAGAGTACATACTTTAAGAGCGTAGTATAAGTAGACACATTGGGATGCAGCACTTGTGAGACGCAGCCAACAAATGCACTGATCAGCGCTGTCATCTGAAATCACCCTTAACAGATGAACAGATTGTATGACAAAGATATTGCTTTCCTCAGCAGTCATTCAAACTAATGTTTTATCAAAGCCACTGGAAGACAAGCCTGCAACCCCTACCCAAAAAAAGCGTAACGGCTAATGCTAACGCTGCGACTTTGGCGGTACGCAGGGAAAGGAGACGAGAGCCTAACCCTAACCCTAACCCTGCCTCGTGTGATCCAAGTTAGCGGTTACATGTTTTCCAGTGGTAAGTACAGACCCTCGCACCTCTCAATAAGACTGTTTTTTATTGTGATTGAGCTGAAGAATGAATGCTGTATCAGATGCAGGTAATTACACTCGCTCAGTCCATCTCTCTCTCATAATACTCAGTGAGCTTTTAATACAGCAATACAATAAGCTATCAATGAAGTTCTAAAGTGATGTTTTCAAATTAGTTACAGAGGCTTGGGCTCAGCTGTTAAACTGTCAAATTGAGAATTTGAATCCATGGAAGTAGTTTGCACAAAAGAGGGTTTTTAAAGACACTCTGGCATGCGGCCACGTGCCTACAGCTAAATCACAGCAATGCCGATATCTATATCCAGAGATGGGGAGTAACTAGTTATATGCAAAGGAGTTACATAATTTAATTACAAAATAAATGTAACTGTAATCTGTTACAGTTAGTGAAAAAAATGTGTAATTAAATTACAGTTACAAAATGTTAACGATTACAAAGGGGGTTACATATGAATATTTTCACACACACACGCACACATGCTTTTGCTATCTTAGTTAAGACATTGCATAGATTTACATTGATTTTATATCAGGTTAATGTTATTTTTTATCAGATAACCCAACCCCTACCCCTAAACCTACCCCTGACAGAAACATGTGCAAAACACTAGATTTAAATAAAAACATATTTTGGCTAATTTATAAGCATTTTTAACTAGAGGACCAGTAAAATGTCCTCACTAGTGTTGTCATGATCTTTCACTACAAATGAGGACATTTGGTCCTCACAAGTATAATTAAACCAGCACACACACACACACGCGTTGGTATTGGTGGTTTATGGGGACTCTTCATAGGCGTAATGGTTTTTATACTGTACAAACCCTACCCCTCACAGAAAACGTTGTGCCGTTTTAGATTTTAAAAAAACAAACACCTTTTAGTGTACCCATGTCATTATACAAATTTGTGTCCTCATAAACCACCCAAACCAGTGCACACACACACATATAGATTTAATTGATTTCTTTCCCCAAATGCATTGACTGTTCTAAAATACACCAATGTTTAAGGAGTCTAGGACACAGAATAGGACACATGCTTGTTCGACAACTTTATTCGATAGCTTTATTTTTAATTTTTTTATTATATTACACACTTTATTTTTTTTTCAAGGCATTGTTAGTTGCCAGTGTTTCTTGACATATTTGCTATGCAATGATTTGATTTCAAAAAAGTATCATAGCAATTAAACTATATCTTGTTATGATTTAAAATCTGTATTTAACGATCTCAAAGTAAAATGAGCTGCTAAAGTCTGATTTTGTGGTGGCTGTGCTTTAAAATTTATTTTTTATAATCTTAATTCAAGTGGATTTTTGAGGATTTTGTAAGTCTGACAGGAATCAGTGTTGAAAACTACTGTAAGGTTAACCCTGCCTGGTTTAAATGTTACAGTTGAAAACATTCAATATAAATAATTTAATTACTTTAATAAATTAATTGAAATAGTTACACTACTTATTACATTTTAAATGGGTTAACTTGTCATCTGTAACCTATTACTTTTCCAAAGTAACCTGCCCAACATATCGCACAGCTACTCGTGTGACATTGCTCATATATATATATATATTTCTGTCATGACAGCTCTCGGAGGCATGGGCGTCGTAATGTACATGACAATGTTAATGTATTTGGTCTTGGTGGGAATAGATCTGCTACCGAGACTTGCTACTGCCAATACATCCACAACATGCTGCTGTGAGCATATACTAAATATTGCTGCTGCAAATATAAGATACATGAAATAACCCCCATGTAGCATACATTAATCACCTCGTAGCAAATCTAGCTATACAGGTGGAGCTGGGGAAGGTGGAGGGTTTCTGAAGAAAGCTGCAACTGCTACGGCAAGCACTAGTCATATATTTGAATGTTGAGCAGCGAGCTGATTGGCTACCGATACATGAGAGAACCAATCAGCTGTGCCATGTGATAATGATGTTATTAGGTCAGATTGAGTTAGACCTATCGGACTGCGCCATCTAGAGTTTCATACCAGAACTCTCGGAGGGATCGGTGTGGTAATGACATGACAATGTTAATGTATTTGGTCTTGGCAGAATAGATCTGCTACACTGCTGCTGCTGCTGCTGCGGCAGAGCAAGTTCCAAGACTTGCTACTGCCAATACATCCACAACATGCTGCTGTGAGCATGTAAGAAATATTGCTGCTGCAAATATAACATACATGAAATAACCCCCCACAAAGCAGGATACATAAAAAGGGACAATACAAGCCAAATCAAGAACAAAACACCCCCCAACAAGCAGATCTATCGCCAAGACATATGTACTGCTGCTGCTCCGAAAAGCCATGTGAACCACATGTATTGCTATGTATGTGTGCCTAGGCTACCATGCCGACCGGCTTAACACTAGTGGCCTATGGCTATGTGAGCCTTGGCTACCACGCCGACCGGCTTAGCACTAGTGGCCTATGGCTATGTGAGCCTTGGCTACCACGCCGACCGGCTTAACAATAGTGGGCTATGACTATTGGCACTTTTCCAGTGTGTGGTACGACTTGGCTCGGCACAGCTCAGTATGGCACAGCACGGCACAGCTTGGCTCAGTTTGCATTTCCACTGCAGTGTAGTACCGCTTTAGAGTAGGCGGGATTATTCACATGTCGTTATAGTTGCGCCACCTCTACCGCCGCGATTCCTGAAAAACGTTTTCATTCCGCGTCGCCCCATCAAGCTCTTGCTGGATCCACTCCTCTGCTGTCAATGGAGGAATGTCTGTACTTCCTTAACAGACAATGAAACAATGAGACAATGAAAAAAAGGTGTGCTCGTTCAAAACAGTTGCATTTGATCCTTGGCTGGCTGTGCTGATTTAAATCTAGCAGTTATGTTGTGTCTCTGTCGTAAGTTCAATGACGTAGATAGTGACAATTCTCTCCCGCCAATCAGTGACCAGCAGAGTTTACACGTCATGTTTTGGTAATGGTACTGTTCACTTGAAACCTCAACCAAGGTGGTACTAAAAAAATTACCAGGTACCAGGTACTGTACCCAGTGGAAAAGCCCCCAAAAGTGAACCATACTGTGCTGTACCATGCAGTGGAAAAGCGCCATATGTGAGCCTGGGCTACCACGCCCACTGGCTTAACTCTATGCGCCACCTCTACCGCCGCGATTCCTGAAAAACGTTTTCATTCCGCGTCGCCCCATCAAGCTCTTGCTGGATCCACTCCTCTGCTGTCAATGGAGGAATGTCTGTACTTCCTTAACAGACAATGAAACAATGAGACAATGAAAAAAAGGTGTGCTCGTTCAAAACAGTTGCATTTGATCCTTGGCTGGCTGTGCTGATTTAAATCTAGCAGTTATGTTGTGTCTCTGTCGTAAGTTCAATGACGTAGATAGTGACAATTCTCTCCCGCCAATCAGTGACCAGCAGAGTTTACACGTCATGTTTTGGTAATGGTACTGTTCACTTGAAACCTCAACCAAGGTGGTACTAAAAAAATTACCAGGTACCAGGTACTGTACCCAGTGGAAAAGCCCCCAAAAGTGAACCATACTGTGCTGTACCATGCAGTGGAAAAGCGCCATATGTGAGCCTGGGCTACCACGCCCACTGGCTTAACTCTAATTAGACGTGCACTATGTGTAATGTTTAATTAACAAAATGGATATACGTTGCAATCCGATAGATAGGACCCCAGCACCCATCACCAGCAAATACCATAATTTAGTCATTTGATAACTGCTACATTCTCTACTTCATCAGTCCCAGCGACAGCATAACAGCTTGTTAATTCATGTTTGTGCAATGAGATGGACAAAGTTAGTCGATGCATGCCATTTTACTTTCTTGCGCAGATAAAAGTTGTCAAAGTTACAGTGCACAAAAACCCCTTGGTGGACTGACCTGAATTAACTGAAATAAAAGCAGAATATAATTGTTCTTTCTCCGTTTTCTGAATTACACAGCACAGCGAGAGCACACATCTCACGAGCACATTTCTCCGAACTACACTACCCATAATGCATTTCACTCAGAACTAACTGTTACAGCCGTAGACCGTGATCTTCAGCTTCTCCCGCAACACTGTCATTGATATGACTGGTGCTGCGTGCAGCTGAAATCAACCACACACTCATCACAATGAAAACATCGACCTTAGAAATAACAAACGTGAACACTGGGATAATCACCGATGTATATGGCGAATGAAATAAAAAATAAGCATTCAGCAGAAGAATGCTTACTTCATTTCATTCATTGTTTCATGTCCGTTACTATCGGCGTGCAGTGGCGGCTGGTCGGGGAGGCAGGGGAGGCAAAGCTTCCCCAAAATTTTGAGTTGAAAAGGGGAGGAGGACGATTTAAAGTTAATAAAATTCACAATTCATGTCTCAGAATGTGTACTTGTTGTTTGTAATGTTGTGTTATGTTATGTAATACCATAACATGTTACTGAAGTTGGAAAGCGCCGCTTTTCTATCGTGAATGTGCCGAATCTGCTGATGTAATTACAATCGCTAGGTGATAGAGAAGAGGAGGAGGAGGCTAGGGGAGAGCTGAGCTCTCGTGCCTCCGTTTGGTAAAAAAAAATTAACCAATCAGCATCGAGTGTTCAGTGTTCACTGTGAGGAGTGTTGAGAAAATAAAAAATTCGTAGGGGAGGCTAGCCTCCCTTCTGGTATCAACCAATCATCATAGAGACGTAAATTACGTGATATTAGTTTGAACGTCTCCCGCTGCGCTGATAATGTACAAAGTACTTGTTATGAGTAGTGATATTGGGTATTTGATGCCAACAGATTTGCCAAGCTGTCATTTAAACAGTATATTTACAAATTAAAAATAAAGGGAGAGCACACCTAAGCTGGATATAGGCTAATGTTACAGCAGTCGGCTCTTTTAACACATACTTTTAAGAAGGGATGGATGTTTGCTTCAAGTGATAGACCAGGTAAGTGAAATTATATTATATTGCTGTATGTGTGTCATTTTCTTTACGTTTTCTGACTAAAAGCAACCAAAAAACCATTTTAAAGTGGTTAAGCAAGTAATAATAATAATAATAGTAATAATCGGCAGGGATCCCCAGACCAATACAATTAGTGTGCCTCCTCTATTTTAAAACCCACGAGCCACCACTGTCGGCGTGTCCTCAGAGCGATATGCTCTAAACTGCGTTTTTCTCCAGCTGTATAAACAACACAGATGCTAAATGCTGCTGCTAATATGCTTAATATTCCCTTCTGCATACAATGCAAACTGCTAACATGACACTTAGTTTAAACTTGATTATGGTTGCTCATTTTTTAAGTTCAATTAGGCAGACCACGCAATACACACAGCAATATGGATTAGAAGAGCATTCACTTAGATGTTGATTTTGCTGTTCAGAAGCAAGCTGCAACTGCTATGGCAATCACTAGTTATATATTTGAATGTTGAGCAGTTAGCTCATTGTCTACTGATACCAGTGGTGTATAAAGTACCTGAAAGCCATACTCAAGTAAAAGTACAGATATCTTACCAAAAAATGACTATGGTAGAAGTTGAAGTCACCGTTTAGAATATTACTTGTGTAAAAGTCTTAAAGTTTGTGATATTTATTGTACTTGAGTACGAAACGTTTTTTTTTATATTAAACATACTTAAGTATTGAAAGTAAAAGTACAAGTAAATGCAAAATGGAAAAGAAGCAAATACATATATATAAAAAAAAATTCATACACAGCTTGAGTAGCAAGATTGTGTTCAGTTTGAACTCTTTCATCCATTTTGTAATTTTGGGTAAGAATAAGAAGCACTTTATCCGGTACTTAGTGTCTTACATTTCAACATAAGAAAACAATCTGCATCTGAAATAGCATTTAGATGTATTTACACAGTTTATGTATCTCAGAGGGGACATGGCAGACCACGCAATACACACAGCAATATGGATTAGAAGAGCATTCACTTAGATGTTGATTTTGCTGTTCAGAAGCAAGCTGCAACTGCTATGGCAATCACTAGTTATATATTTGAATGTTGAGCAGTTAGCTCATTGTCTACTGATACCAGTGGTGTATAAAGTACCTGAAAGCCATACTCAAGTAAAAGTACAGATATCTTACCAAAAAATGACTATGGTAGAAGTTGAAGTCACCGTTTAGAATATTACTTGTGTAAAAGTCTTAAAGTTTGTGATATTTATTGTACTTGAGTACGAAACGTTTTTTTTTATATTAAACATACTTAAGTATTGAAAGTAAAAGTACAAGTAAATGCAAAATGGAAAAGAAGCAAATACATATATATAAAAAAAAATTCATACACAGCTTGAGTAGCAAGATTGTGTTCAGTTTGAACTCTTTCATCCATTTTGTAATTTTGGGTAAGAATAAGAAGCACTTTATCCGGTACTTAGTGTCTTACATTTCAACATAAGAAAACAATCTGCATCTGAAATAGCATTTAGTATTTACACAGTTTAATGTATCTCAGAGGGGACATGGATGCATTTAACCTGCAGTTCCCTTTCATGGGAACTTCGAACTGCGTCCTCTAGGGGTCGCTATGGCGAACGCCTCGTCGTGACAGCCATGACGTCAATACCGGTGCGACTATATTATAAATAGGCGCCGGGAGCTACACATCATTCTCTTCTTCGTCTTCATTGACTGTTCTGTTTGAAGCGTGCATTTTCAAGGAAAAAGTAAGAGCTATCTATTTATTATGGCGAGCACTAGTAGAGCATTTAGAAGGTGTGTGCATCCGTGTCAGCGCTATTTGACACCAGATGACACACCCGATTTATGTGTTGTTTGTTTGGGCGAGGAGCACGCACGCGATGTCCTTGAGGGGGCAATCTGCGTGCATTGTGAGTTTTTTCCAATGAAAAAGCTCCGTTCTCGTTTGTCTCTTTTCAAGTAAAGAGGGGCAGCCATCTGCTTCCCGTGGTTCAGGCCCTGCCGCTGCTGAGGCACGGAGGAGAATGAGCTCGTGGGGATCTCAGGTGGACCTGGCCGATGAGTTTAGAGAGGGGCTTTCCTTCTCGCGCTCATCGGCGGCGGGCGAGAGACAGCCACTGGAGGATGATGTTATCTCTTTAACATCATCTGATCCAGGGGCCAGTGCTCTGCTGGGTCCAGCCCAGGAAGAGCAAGAAATGGATGAAGAGAGCAAAGAAGCTGAGGCTGAGCCTTCTCAATCCTCCTGCCCTGCGTATGATGAGATCTTAGAGGTTATGGATCGCGCCACGGCAAGGCTTGATTTGCCGTGGAAGTGGACTAAGGAAGTGGCGTCGCGAGGTCGTCTCGAGGAACGAATCTTTCTGGCCATAACCCTCCAGCTCAGGTGAGCCTTCCTTTCCGATGCGCGAAAACGGCTATGAGAGAATGTCCCCTGTAGAAGAGACGCTAGCTAGCTATCTCTCTATGGGTGAGACATTGTCTCTCTAAACTCCCTCCTTGCCATCCGTGCCTCTACAAGCTACATCTAAATTGAATGGCAGGGCATACGCAGCAGCAGGTCAGGCTGTTGCTTCGCTGCACACAATGGCGGTGCTCCAGGCATACCAGGCTGACCTGCTGAAAGACCTTATCGTGGGTCAAAGGGAGGTAGGCAAGACCTGAGGGATGGGATCCAGAAAAGCGTCAGCGCTTTCGTCCGGATCAGAGTAATACCTAGGTATCCACTCTTTCCCTCTGGGGGTGTATCATCTACCCTTTTTCTTCCCCTTCCTAATTCCCCTGTAACCACCATATCTCCACCTGACCGAGGTTAGGTGGAAGCTTCCTGCATAACAGTCTCCTTCTGGACCTATGATGTTTTTGGTTGGTTCTATGGTTAAATCATAGTAACCACCTTACTGATAAGTAACCCGAGTCATTATAATGCATAATTAATATTTAGTTTTTAACATAAAACGTTGAATATTGATATTTGAAATTATTTAAAACATGAAAAAAATAGTAGAAATGTGAAATTAAAACCGCCAGTAGGTGGCAGCAAGTGACTGTTAATAAGTGAGTCATTGAGATTCAACCGATTCATTCAAACGGCTGATTCATTCAGGAACAAAGCATTTGACCGTGTTAATGAGTGAATCACTGAATCATTTATTCAACCGATTCGTTCAAAAAGCTAATTCATTCAAGAAGTAAACACGGTCCATTGCTCAGAGAAGCAAAACAGTGCTGTGATCTTTGTTTGGAACTATTTCCGTTGGCAAAATTGAGCAAAAACAAGCAATATTATGTCTAAAATGTAAATCACTTATTGCTTTACTGAACTTGTATAAAATTATTATTAAATGTGTTATCATGCGGATATCTGCAGGAAAACGGTACTCTTTGCGTGATTAACAGTAGATTAAGTTAACTATATTAAATTATATAAATATAAATAGCGTACAGAAGCATTTTTGCCATCTACAATTTAGAATGCCTGGAATTTTGAGTTTTAATAGACTAGTAAATCAACGTGCGTGCACTCTGTGTGTGATTTGGTGATATAGCCTACTTGATAATGTCAGATCCCACATCATTTCAACAACACTTACCATATTATCGCAGAATATACACTGTATATCGCAGACCCCAGACTCGACTTGAGTGGAAAATGAATAATCCGCGGTTGTGCACGCACTTGTTTGCACGTGATCAAAGGTGTTGTTTTAGGAGTCTAACTTGCAGACGCCAGACCACTGATTCATCAAACCTGCTTTCCTGCAGTCCGTGTTCTTCTGACTTCTGACTATTTTGTAGTAAGTAACGAATATGCTTCGCGGAAATGTTTCGGAGTAAAAGTATACATTTTAATTAGGAAATGTAGTGGAGTAAAAATAAAAGTTGGCTGAAATATAAAAACTCAAGTAAAGTACAGATACTCCCAAAAATACTTAAATACTGTAACAAAATTAAGCTTTAGCGTTAGTTCTGGCAGGTCACGTGAGTCAAGCTTGCATCAGCTGATTCTCAGCTGATCACATCTACCTATAGGAATACGACACCTATCGCGGCATTCCTATATAAGCTGTATTCAGTATTATTCAGCAGCTTTTAAGCAAAACAGTGCTGTGATCTTTGTTTGGAACTATTTCCGTTGGCAAAATTGAGCAAAAACAAGCAATATTATGTCTAAAATGTAAATCACTTATTGCTTTACTGAACTTGTATAAAATTATTATTAAATGTGTTATCATGCGGATATCTGCAGGAAAACGGTACTCTTTGCGTGATTAACAGTAGATTAAGTTAACTATATTAAATTATATAAATATAAATAGCGTACAGAAGCATTTTTGCCATCTACAATTTAGAATGCCTGGAATTTTGAGTTTTAATAGACTAGTAAATCAACGTGCGTGCACTCTGTGTGTGATTTGGTGATATAGCCTACTTGATAATGTCAGATCCCACATCATTTCAACAACACTTACCATATTATCGCAGAATATACACTGTATATCGCAGACCCCAGACTCGACTTGAGTGGAAAATGAATAATCCGCGGTTGTGCACGCACTTGTTTGCACGTGATCAAAGGTGTTGTTTTAGGAGTCTAACTTGCAGACGCCAGACCACTGATTCATCAAACCTGCTTTCCTGCAGTCCGTGTTCTTCTGACTTCTGACTATTTTGTAGTAAGTAACGAATATGCTTCGCGGAAATGTTTCGGAGTAAAAGTATACATTTTAATTAGGAAATGTAGTGGAGTAAAAATAAAAGTTGGCTGAAATATAAAAACTCAAGTAAAGTACAGATACTCCCAAAAATACTTAAATACTGTAACAAAATTAAGCTTTAGCGTTAGTTCTGGCAGGTCACGTGAGTCAAGCTTGCATCAGCTGATTCTCAGCTGATCACATCTACCTATAGGAATACGACACCTATCGCGGCATTCCTATATAAGCTGTATTCAGTATTATTCAGCAGCTTTTCAGCTTGCTTCGGAGCAAATTACCCTCCTCCATCCCCAGCTCCACCTTTCGCCACAGTCAGGACTTAGCTTTCTGATATTCCTTGCTAATCAGACTCCTTTATCTTGAATAAAGTGTTACACTTAAATATCATTGAGTACATTAATGATATCTGCATTGTTCTGTTCTGTTAACCCTGGGGGGGTTATTATTGCTGCTCTCCCTGCTCATTCATGACAGGCTGCATGGATGGGCTGGGAGGTTTTTTGCCCAGAACAGAACCATACCGCCAAACCAAACTTTATGCTAAGTATCTATCATTCTGACGATAGTGGTCCTGACAGAAGTATTATTACTTCATCACATTACACCACTGACCGATACAGGAGAGAACCAATCAGCTGTGCCATGTGATAATGATGTCATAAGGTCAGATTGAGTTAGACCTATTGGACTGCGCCATCTAGAATTTCATGTAGGCCTTTCGCAATAATCAATATATTGACTTATCGTGCAATATATGTACATGACCTCAATCATTTTTGGTGATGCAATATATTGCCCATTATATTGACTTAAAAATTTATGTCACCATGTTTTGTACATTCCACTTGCGCCTGTGTCTTTTGCAGCTTCTCATACATAACGTGTAGTCATAAGGTGCTAGTTTAAATTTAATAAATGCTTTTACAACAAAAAAGTTTCATCTGCAGATATGGTCTTGTTTAGGGATCTGTGCCTTTGTGTATACGGACATCTGACTCCTAAGTAGTGATTGTGTTTTTCAGCAATAGTGTGCACCCTTAATTTACAGAGAAAAGAAGGTCAGGGAAAAAGTCTGTAGATGGAAAAATCTCCATACAAGTTCTTTGTGCATTTTTTCTATTTTTCTACTTTGCACTTATTGTTAGAAAATTTGTATGTACTCTTTATTCATGTTTTTTAAGGTATCTAATATTTTGATACTTAAATTCCATGATCTAAATAATATTCTTAAAAATTTAAAGTTTGTTGTCATTTGGAAGTGTGTAAGCCTACTTGCATTATTATGCTGTTACACTAAGATTATATATTCAGTGGCATAAAATGGTCTTTAAAATGACAATAATATCGCTTATCGCAATTATTTCTGAGGCAATATATCGCACAACAAAATGTTGTCATCATGACAGGCCTAGTTTCATGCCAGAACTTTGTATATATATATATATATATATATATATCTACGCAATTATTAATATATCGCACAACAAAATGTTGTCATCATGACAGGCCTAGTTTCATGCCAGAACTTTGTATATATATATATATATATATATATATCTATATACTGTATATCTATCTCTATCTATCTGTCTATATATATATATATATATATATCAGATTATTTCAGGTAATATACAGGTAATTTTCAGGTTATTTTATGAAAACAAAAAAGAAAGGACTAGCTTTTGAGTATTTGAGTCTGTGAATGTGGAATTTAGCAAGTAACAACATCAGATTCATTGCACAAAATTTATTTATATATTCATAATAAATGTAATTGCCAAAGAATCTTAAAATATCCTGCCAAAGGTTTTTTCTTTTATTTATATATATATATATATAGAGAGAGAGAACTCACAATAAAAAGAAGTAGATGGACAACAGTTTCAACAGAATCATCACAAAATGAGCAACTGCAGGAAATATACATTTTCTCTCTTTTTCTGTAACCACACAAAGATGAATGACATCAATTTTCTGTGAAATCAGACTTGACAACTAAACTTAGAATTTATTATTATAAGCTTGCCTTTGCACATTTAAGTATAGGTTTTGAACACTGATGTCTTATGTACTTACACTGTAACCGATTGTTGTTAATTTTCAAACAAAAAGAGTTGCATAAGAAGTGGAACTTATTCTAAAGTGTTCCCTTTTGTAGTTACTCAAATGCAATCAAATCATTATTTACAGTATTGTATACAATAATCTTTGCAACTACTGCCATTTATAAGTGTTACAAATATTACTTACCTCTGTTATCATTTGTTTTTGTACATTTCAGTTTGGTGACATTGCTGACACTTTGAAGGCCTCTCAGAGGAAACAACCTATTAGAGTGATTGCCACAGAGCTGCTTTGGCCTTTGATTGGGTTTTGTTGAGACAAGTTTTCTAATAAACACCCAGTTGGCTGAGCCCATTCAGAATCCATATCTCTCTAGCGGTCGCTCCCTGTAGAACTTACCCAAACACGGACCCTGCAAAAACAAATCTCTCTGTCAGGAAAAGGTTACAATTCTAATTAAGGGTCCTACACTGTGTCCTTAATTCCAAGTCAAGTGTCAGCTTCTCCTGATTGGTATAAATCTTTTTTTCCTTTAGAGGTTATGTTAGTGGGTCAGGGGTTCAGTGCAGTGGTGATTTTCTTACACGTTTAAAAGGCCATTGATCACAGAATTAAGGAAAGCCTGCATGTTTGGATTAGACCAGAGCGCTCTGTGGGAGAATACCAGGCATTGAGGTAAACTACATCAGCACTGAGTTCATTACTATAACATCAAGACTACATGAAAATAAATTAATGTAAAAATGAAAATTCTGTCATTATTTACCTGTATCTGTTTTTCAATAAAAAACATTCATACAATAACAGTTATAAATGAATAAATATATTATTAATAATAATAATAATAATCTTTGTATTGTAGCACTCACTGCAGTTATACACAATTACATGCTTAAGCTCTTCAGGTGATCTTCATTATTCTGATTATAGATGATTTTTTAAGGTATATGTAAACCTCTGAAACACATATTTGAAATGCGTGGAAAAGGCAATCATGGTAAGATCAAATCTCATGGCCTGAACCTGGCAGCTCAATCCATCTGCCAGGCCATTATGGATTGTTTGACCAGTGAACAGTCAATGTGTGGAGGCCACAGTCACCAAAGCAAAATAAACTGCAGGCAGAGGAAGTGGTCAACATTAGCAGGGGCCCAATAAGAAGATGAAATGTAAAATGGTGCTGGGTAATTGATGTGTTCCTCCTTTCTGCTGTTAATGTGCAGGAGGCCTAATTGTTCCCAGATATCCCACCACTGCTCCATAGGAAAGGCTAATTAGAGTAAGTCTTTACAGTAAATAATTACAACTAATCACCTTAGCTAATGGATATTAGCATATGAGATATACAAACAAGCTAAGGGGTGCTTATGACCTTGCAAAAGAGACATACATAGAGCCTTAGAGGTGATTTCTTCAAAAATTAAATTACCCAGCAACATTCTGGGAAAAATAAATCAAGTTTAAGAAACAACGAAAAATGAAACGTGAAGGCATATCGGCATCTACAGGCAAGCACTGAAATATAGAGCTTCAGCTTGTTCAGAGTAAATGTACCAAGTATGTAAAACTAAATGCAAATTAAGTCCTTAGAACAATATCAACTTTACCCTTCATACCATAAATGCGTGATGGTGCACTATTTTGCTCATCGAACTGGCATGGGCTGACATCTTGGGCTAAGTGAAACAACTAATAATAAACTAATAATATATTATGCATTTAGCGTAAATTGACTTGGAACCAAACCAAACCGATACTATTCATTGTAAGGAATAAAATAGTTACAGGCATATTTTTTCACACTGCCAGTAAATGAACACAAGAAAGAATGATATTTAATCATTTTAATTTATGCATCAATACAACATTATATAATAATAAAGTTTTTTTGGTAACACTTTCTGTGAAGCCCATTTTTATAACACATTATAAGGGTATTCTTAAGGCATTATATATATATATATATATATATATTAGGGGTGGAACGGTACACAGATGTCACGGTTCGGTGTGTACCTTGGTTTGGGGGTCACGGTTCGATGCGATTTCGTTACAACAAGGGAAAAAAAAAATCTACTATGCTCGGTTTCTTTTCATTTATTTTGAACAGTAGTACAAATTTTAAAAAAAATCCACCTAGATGTGAAAATACTAAATATGATTACATGATGTTAAATATATATAATCTGCAGTACTTATATACATACAAGGAATAAATTATTGAAATATATTTGATTTAGTTTACAGATAAACAAGGGAAAAAAAACAGTGCGACACATAACGTAGCCAATATATGCTGAGTTTCCGTTCATTTTTGTGACCGGCTTAATTTGTTCACAAAAAGGAAACTCAAATGGCAGAAAGCGACATCCTATTTGTTTTCTTTATTTTACGAAAGCACAATATTTTGTTTTCATTGTGAGTGTACACAAATGAAAGCAGACCTTTATACAATGATGCATTATTAATAAGACAATACATGTTTAAAGTTGATTCTGCTGGTATAAGGAAACAGTTGAAGTGATCACGCCGGTGCACACACACACACTCACACACAAAACACATCAGTTCCAGCATTGCTAACTTGACAGCACAGTTGGTACTTTATCAAACTAAAATACAGTGAACCAAACATCAGCGTGCCCACCTCTGTGTCCCCGTTGAACCTGAAGAACAAAGCCCATCATTTACATAATAAATAATAGTTTAGCATTCAGAAACTTTACATCGCAAATATGGAAATATTATGGAATATTTGGATTTGTGCCAAATGAGAGAGGTAGGATACACGAGCACAAAGCTCCATTTCGCAAACAGTTGAGTGCACAAGCCTTTAAAGTATACTCCTTTGTCAGTCTGTGAGAGACGCATTCAGAGTCAGCACATGGTCACTGTCTAGTGGGCTTTGTTTTCAAGTGTGCAACTCATGGCATTCACTGTTCTTCTGCTGGCGGCCGGTTATCAAACAGAGTTGCATTGCTGCAGGCGTCCCATTCTGGATTGGGGTGAATTGCCTGTATTCGTTGTAAGGCCTCATACACCGAACCGAGATGTCCGTACCATGATATATATATGTATATATTTAATTCATGCATTTAGCAGACACTTTTATTCAAAGCGACTTACAGTGCATTCAGGCTATACATTTTTTACCAGTATGTGTGTTGCCTGGGAATCGAACCCACAAACTTTTGCACTATTAACGCAATGCTCTACCACTAACATGCAAAATACACTAGATATGCAAAATGTGCACAGCAGGGAGTCCCCAGGACTGGAATTGGAAATCAAGCACTGGAGACGCTATTAAAACATTGACATCAGTCTTCTCCCATAAACACAAAAAAGGTTTGTGAAACTAGTTTCATGACACATTATTTAGGAAACTTCAGAATATTTTTAGCAAACTAGCAAAATCATTGTGAATATGCAATATGTGGTATGGCCCTGTCCTATTGATAGCTACATGTTTCTTTAAAGGGGCAATATGTAGAATTCAGAAACCTGTGGGCGACACCGGTGGGCATTAAGTGAACTTCAGTCAGTAACTCATTGCTTGTGCTTGCACTTGAGCAAACCAAAATTACAAGAGACTGTAAAGTTCTTCGTTCATTATTTGCTTAGAGGGAAAAAGAAGTTGGAAATTAATTTGCAGTGATATACTGTTATCAAACATCCAGCCATCCACACTGATGAGAGTGATATTTAAAAAAATATGTAAGTATGTGCCGCACACTTTCCTCTCAATAACAAATTAAACACAAAAATGACAGTGGTGAGAAAGCAGCAGTAATGAAAGCATTAGATCACAGCAATGAGGATATGTCTGCACCAGCTCTGCAAATCACCAGCATCATGTTGAAACATAAGGTAATTAAAATTACACTGTTATGATAGTTTGATTATATAGTATATTTGAAACCATGGGCGTCGGAACAATTGTATATGGTTGGGACAAGACCCACCCACTCTTTAAGACAAATTATATTGGACCTATACATTTTACCGTCTCTTATTCAGCACAATTGTTTGTTCACTCTTCAGAGCGCTGGCACTCAAATCCATTCCACTAATGCCCTAATAAATTAAACTCAATTAAGCATTTTAGATACAGCCTTGACTTCCACGCTGCTGCTTCCTCAAATCCATTCTGCTTGGCTCATATAAATTAAACTCCATTCATGTATTTAGTACTTGCACCTAATGCACTCCCGCTACACAGCAAGGTAAACAAAGCATCTTAGCATATCTGCTGCTCAGGTGGGTCGGGCTGTGTGCTCACATAGGCTACTGTCACTAAACAAGCTGCTATTTAACTGAATGTTTAACTGAATAATTTGTTCGCCTGTTGCTTTTAAATTCTTTGTTGCAGCATTGACACTTACACTATGTTGGACCCACCCACATTTTTGTTGCATCCGACGCCCATGTTTGAAACTATAGATCAGTGGTCCCCAATCCTATTTCTGGAGATCTACAGTACCTACTTGCAGAGTTCAGTTCCAGCCCTGCTCCAGCACAGCTGTCTAAAAGTTTTTGCAAATTTCATATATTTAATATATCATATTTCATATATCATATATTTGACTAAGATAATTACTGAGACTTTCTTTCTTTTCTCCTTACTTTTTGATGTTGAAGTGTGTGCTGTTTGATAGTGTCGTTCCAGATTTCAAGTACAGACATGTATTGTACAGACTTGTACAGTATTGACTTTTCAGTCCAGATGGATCACTACCATGTTTGAATAATACAATACAATAAGCATTGTAAGGCCTCTGCGAATATCGCATAAATGAACGATTGAATCTCCGCATTCCACCGGAAAAACTAAAGACCTCCTCCCCAGCTATCTGCGGTCGTAAAGAAGATCAATGATCAACAGGGCACCTAATTGTCTGGACCTGCTTCCGGTCAAGGCCTGGTCCTTATCCCTTAGGGGGATCTGAACTGCGTAAACCCTAACTATCACCAGGAGAGAAGAAACTCCCTTCAGACCCTTCAAAGACCAGATGTGCAGTGTAACGTTGACCGGCTTCAGCATAAATAAACCAGCTAATAAACAACAGAACAAAGGACATGGTATCTGGAAATGTTCCAGCGACAGACTCGCCCGGACCCCATGACCGTTTAATGCATAAATTGATAATCTGATAAACAGAAAGCGACAGATTAAGAGCTCCCTGTCCAGCAGAAGGATGGCAGATTTACACTCGTGACATGGGCATGACCTCAGGACA
>NW_015505570.1:869976-870841 GCF_001515645.1 Sinocyclocheilus grahami
TGAAATGAAGTAAACGTTAATAGTATGTACAATACTTGCATCTAAGAAACTTTATAGAAGGATTAACACAACTTTTATAGATGGTGTCCTCAATGTGATGAATTAAAGTCTCATGTTAATGTATGCACGCTTCGCCTTGCAAGAAGTCGATTGGAAGATCGCGTCGTGGGATGGACTTATGCCATGGATCAAAAACCCAATGCAAGACAGACTCGAGTGTGCTTGCTTGCTTCTTCGCCTTTCGCCGTGTTAAGCGCACTCCAACTTGTGCTCACATGCTTACCATCATAGCGATCGGTCATATAAAACTCAAACACTTCAGTTGAAACTTTGTGATCGTCAGAGATCTTCAAAGAACTTAAAGTCTTGCAAACTTAGACTGTCTCAGAAGAACTGCCAGAGGTTCCTCCGTAACCCGGCAACCAACCAATCCAACGAGGGCTCTCCCAAAAGGACGTCATCCAAACATCATTCAGGCGCTAGATCAACAGCCAATCAGCAACGGAATTCCCTCCAGCAGCCACGAGGAACAACTCTTTTCAGCTGTCACCCAAAACGCAAGTACAAAAAAGGTCTTCCATCTGCTGAAATAGGTGCTGAACTGGTGAATTGAGTTAAGCAGTAAAGATAAGAAAATCTCTGCTTTGTGATTTTCTCAGGTTGCAAGTAAAATAACTGTAGTGAATATCTTGCTAAAACTTTGGGCTTTCCTCAGAACTCCGTTAACATCATTCTTCAGGATTGTATGTATGTGTGTGTGTGTATGTGTGTTTTAGCCTCGCTAGGAATTATCATAATTGTATTGACCTGTGGCCAAGGAAAATACACATAGTCAGATTGTTAAGATACACAGACACACAGACAT
>NW_015505570.1:871615-890349 GCF_001515645.1 Sinocyclocheilus grahami
TGTGTGTGTATGTGTGTTTTAGCTTAGTTTAATGTAATCTAGAATAGCCAATAAATTTGTGTTTAATTTATAAAGAATCATTGTCTGGTGTCGTATAATTTTAAAGTCAAACCTTGCCAAGATCACGTTACCTCGCTAGGAGCTTACAAATTATCATAATTGTATTGACCTGTGGCCAAGGAAAATACACATAGTCAGATTGTTAAGATACACAGACATTAACGTCTCGCTGGACGACCGCTGATAAGGTGTAAACTATTCAAATTTGAAATCAGTTCTAATCAGGTTGACTTTGAATTTTCAGATTCGAGTCCTCTCAAAACTTAAATGAATTAATAATAATTAATTCCCTAAGAAAAGTAATCAGACATTACAGCATTGAACACATGACGCCTTGCATTCAATGACTGGAGGAACAAGGTTAATCCTGAGAAAACCATGCGGGCCCAGGCGACTTCATTTAGGCTAACATTTATTTTAGTTGTACAGTATATGCCTGTACTTTCTCCCTGCTGCACCTCTTTTAAGTATAGTAAACAATGAGAGTATGGATAATGTCGGAATGTTAATAGTTTTCCGATAATTACCGTTATCTGTCAGCCGGTACTTCATTGTTCCAAAGAAGGATGGGGGGCTGCGTCCCATTTTAAAACTGCGTCAATTGAATCGCTCAGTCATGAAACTGAAGTTTAGAATGCTCACCATCAAGCAATTTGTGTCTCAGATCAGATCTGAGGACTGGTTTGTTACGATAGATCTAAAAGACGCGTACTTTCATGTCTCCATCCTTCGCACTCACAGGAAGTTCCTGAGGTTTGATTTCAGGGGGGAAACTTACCAATACCGAGTTCTTCCTTTCGGCCTAGCACTCTCACCCTGCACCTTTATGAAGTGTGTGGATGCCGCTCTGGCTCCAGGGCATCCGCATACTAAATTATATAGACGATTGGTTGATTTTAGCTCAATCGGAGCAGATGGCAGTTCGACATCGAGATGTTGTTCTTGCTCACATGAAGGAGTTGGGGTTAAGACTAAACACCAAGAAAAGTGTCCTTTCTCCATTACAGAGGACCACCTATCTGGGTGTGATGTGGGATTCGACCACAATGCATGCACGGTTGTGTCCAGCTCGGGTCGAGTCGATCCTGACGGTATTCAAGAGACTCAGAGAAGGCCAGTCACTCACTGTCAAGCAGTTTCAGAAACTATTGGGGTTAATGGCAGCTGCGTCCAACGTGATACCTTTTGGTCTGCTGTACATGAGACCCTTACAGTGGTGGCTCAAGTTCAAGGGGTTTTCGCTGAGTGGCCACCCTGCTCGCGGTCTGTGGAGCGGTCACCATCTCACTTGGCACATCAACTGCCTAGAGATGTTGGCTGTATTTCAAGCTTTGAAGCACTTCCTCCCAGACCTGAGAGATCACCATATGCTTGTGCGCACCGACAACACAGCGGTGGTCTCTTATATCAACCACCAAGGAGGCTTGCGTTCGCGCCCCTTTTACAAGCTGGCGCACCAGATCCTTGGTCCCAGGGCAAAATCCTGTCACTGAGAGCAGTGCATATTCCTGGGTATCTGAATATGGGAGCAGACGTCCTGTCGAGGCAGGGGCCGAGGCCCGGGGAATGGAGGCTTCACCCCGACGTGGTGAAGCAGATATGGATAATTTTTGGCCAGGCTCAGGTGGACTTGTTTGCGACTCAGACGACATCGCACTGTACCCTCTGGTTCTCTCTGACTCATCCGGCTCCACTCGGGCTGGATGCTATGGTACAGACTTGGCCAAGACTTTGCCTGTACGTCTTTCCCCCGATAGATCGTCAGCTCGACCCAGTTAACTGCCCGGTTGGTACAGTGTTAAGAGTTCCTGCAGGCCCATCTCTCTGCTGGGTTGACCCACTCCACCCTGAAGGTCTATGTGGCGGCTATAGCAGCCTACCACGCCCCTCTCGGTGGTCAGTCAGTGGGCAGACACCCCCTAGTTACACGTTTCCTCCTTGGTGTGCTGAGGCCCCCAGTACAATCTCGCGTCCCCACGTGGGACCGGGCTATGGTGCTAGAAGCTCTTTGTAAGTCTCCATTCGAGCCTATTGAAGAAATCTCTGATTGCTTCCTGACAATTAAGATTACTTCTCTAAAGAGAGTTGGGGATCGTCAGGCCCTCTCAGTGGCCCCTTCCTATTTAGACTTGGCCAAAGTGTTTCTCTACCCTCGAGCGGGGAATGTCCCGAAGGTTCCCTCTGTTATACCACAGCCTATCGTGCTGCAGGCCTTTTGTCCTCCTCCCTTCAGGGAGCCAGACCAGCAGAAGCTTAATTGCATGTGTCCAGTGCGAGTGTC
Organism: Sinocyclocheilus grahami; assembly: GCF_001515645.1. Classification (NCBI taxonomy): domain Eukaryota; kingdom Metazoa; phylum Chordata; class Actinopteri; order Cypriniformes; family Cyprinidae; genus Sinocyclocheilus; species Sinocyclocheilus grahami. The sequence continues at coordinate 873,957 of NW_015505570.1, forward strand.
CAGTTCCCATAGCGTCTTTGGACACAGCATCTCGTTCCCTTCGGGGAACCATAATTACATACGTAACCTGGAGACGTTCTAAATCATGACTGGTGGTCTGGAACATTAGTTGTGCCTGATGTGAGATGGACAGAATCCAAATTGTAAGAGGAAAAAAAAATGTTGGTATCTGCAGTAGAAGCAAAGTAAAGAGTGACCGCCCAGCAGTCCATCTGCATCTAAAGCGCAAAACTTTCTTATGTGGTCCAGATTAAAAAGGACTCTTATTAAATATTGATGTCTGACATATGTAACATTGTCACTTGAAATAGCTATTTTTAAATAGAAAATAGGTTTGTTTCATAATTTCATCATGTACATTTATGCATAATTTAGCAGACACTTTTATCCAAAGCATCTTACAACAGAGGAACATAAACATTTAAACTCTTAAATAAACTGAAGCATTACAATTAAATTCAAAATATAAGTTTTTTTTTTAGAAAAATATAGATTATAGGCTAACACCAACACTGCAAGATGCAGTGCACAGCAGCTAATGCAACACAAACACTAATGACCAAAGACTCTTAACCATATCTGCTGTGAGCATGTAAATATCAGTGTCTCTTCTCAACAATATTGAACCCTAAACAGGCTTTGTCACCTCATCTAACATACTTAACCTTTAGCGGCTGTTTGTCCTTTCAGCTTGCTTGTTCTCCATTGGAGTGTTCAGATGTCAGCATCACTTTCACAATAAAGAGGACAGCAAATCTATTGGCAGGCAGCTGAGGGATTATGGTATAGGAAGCAGATGTAACACCTCATGCTGAATAAAGACACCCTGCTGAGGAAATCACAATATCACCCATCTGACATTTAGAGGATCATTATCAAAGTATTGATTTTATTGACATTTGTTTGAGACTACATTTGTTTAACAGAGATAATCTATATAGTGCACTTATTGGTTTTAGTTGTCAGCTGATACCTGACAATATAGAGACTCTATAGGTTCAGTTTCCACAATGATTATATACAAAATATTTTTATTATGAACTGCATGGCTCATTAGTTTTGTTTTAACTTCATATTAGAAACAAAACTGAGCTGAAAGCTATTGCTACTGGACATGTATATGCATCCAGCAAGTTTGGTAACAGTAAACACGTTTTTTTATTAACCAAACATTTATTAACAAACATATTACATGATGCATGAATTATGCGGATTATAATATATAAAATCTCTGCAACACATTCCAAAGTTTTTTTTTTTTTTTAATTGTTATTTAAATGTTGATTATAACAAAACATCAAGATTTCAACATGTGCATCTATTGACAAAATTTAAACTGAAATTCCACAGAAATTCCATAGTCATTTGAAATCAAAGGGTCTGCTAAATGAATGTATGTATTTAATAATTAATTAAAATAGAGGTAGTATTCTTAATAGACATTTATTAGACACATTTTTTACCTAGTCATGGATTGTTCATTGTGGCCACAGGTTTGCTAGCACACACTGTCCATTAGAACCCCAACATCCACCAATACTGATGAAGAACCGCAAACTTCTGGCAATGCTTTGCAAAAAAAATAAATAAATAAAATTACCCTACATTAACTGCACATTTTTGGCAAATGAAGAGTCTTTGCAAGACTACCATTGTTATTTAATTTTATCTTAGATTACGGATAGTAAAATGTTTTTTTACTCCAGTGTTGCACAGAGCTGCATGTGTTTGATCAGATATAGAGAGCTGGGAGCAAGATGGATGGGGTTTGTTTCAGTTCTGCACTGAATAAATGCTAGCCGACTAGCTGCTGGAGTCCACGGGCCACATATCAAAATGCTCCGCTTTAGTGCAAAGCATTCCCAATGGACACAGGCAAAATGTGCCACCATTATACAGGCCTCTCTCCTGGCTCTACCTCCTGACAGGGGTATTAAAATCAAATAAATCAGCCATTAAGAGCAGGCCATAGCAACTGAAATGCTATTAATACCTGAACCATCAACCGAGTGACGCCTTGTGATTTGATAAGCGTGTACCACAGCCGTCTAATTGTATGAAACATTTTTATTTGTGGGCTTTCTCGAGAAAGGTGAAAAGTGGCCGACTTGATGCCACTTTCATGTCTGTTCATTAATTCAACATGAGGGACAGACTGATCAGCCATTTTAATTGAATCGTGGTGTCAGTGTGTGCATCGTGGGCTTGATGCTACCATTATGTCGCTTACCTTAGTCCTTCCACACAGGCTATTAAATGTCCATTAGAGTGATATTTGTCAGTCTAACTCAGTACAATTTACTTGATGTATGACCGTAATTTTTTCGAAGGTGAAGAAGTGTTATGCTATCACGTAACAAAGGCAACAGTAAATTTCAAGGTAGCACACAGTTCAAGTCTTGACTTTTCGGTGTATAAAATGATCAAAATTAAAATGTGATTACTGGATAAATATGCTTTAAAATCATTCAAATTCAGACAGATTCAATAATAAATAATTTTGACCAATGTATTAACAATTTCATTCATAGACAAGACCTGACTCAAAATAATAAAATAAAATAAATAAAATAAAAATCACACATCACACTATGGCTTTTGAACAATTAAATATATATATATATATATATATATATATATATATATATATATATATATATATATATATATATATATATATATATATATGCATGCTTTATATATAGCAATTACTGTACATTACTTTTTACTAATTAATAATTTAGATGATTTTCTTGAATTCCTTGATATTTTTGAGTTATCTGTATCCGGTACATTCAATGGCACATGATAATCAAAAGATTCCATTTTACAATCAAACGCAGTCTTAAACTTAAACACACGGCTGACACACATTCTTTTTTACTAATTAATAATTGATATGATTTTCTTGAATTCCTTGATATTTTTGAGTTATCTGTATCCTGTACATTCAATGGCACATGATAATCAAAAGATTCCATTTTACAATCAAACGCAGTCTTAAACTTAAACACACGGCTGACACACATTCTGAAAAGTAAAAGTAAAATGAAATTGCTCATGGCAGAGTAATTATTGCGAAGTAAAATTCAATGTGGCAGGTAGAGGTAAAATAAATGGAGCAACCTCAAGACGAGTTTGTGCTTATTTGAAATTTCACAGAGGTACTTTTTCAGCTGTCACAGGTTATTGATATATTCATTAAAGGAACCTGTTCTCTCTTATCAATTTCTTTTTGTCAGTAGCATGTTGTCACCATCAGTTGACAATGAATCAATTTACAATTATGATTGTTGATGGCCCATGACACAAACAGTGAGGGAATGTCATTAGATGAACATTAAAATGATGCACAGTGCAGTGAGACCCTGACTGCTGCTGTTTACTCTATAGCCCACCCTTTACTGTGGGTGCCACTGGCCTGTGAGCTCTGGAAAAGGGACAAATATACTGTAAATTGGATACTTTTGTGTAACAAATACTTGTTGTATTTATTTATTTATTTATTCACTATGCAGTGGATGGGGCTGCAGAATGCAAATGCAAAGAAAAACGTGTTACAAAAATATGTTAAATGTCACGTTCGCTACTGTGAGGGAGCGCGGAGTGAGGAACGAGGAGACGTGGAGTACATAAACAAGGAGAGTTTAAAGAGCAGGTCATATGGTATTTTAAAGTGTCCTAATATTGTGTTGGAGTCCCCTACAACAGGTTTAAATGCATCTAAGGTCAGAAAACATTGTAATTTTCACAGAATATACATTTAATATTAGAGTAATTTGCCAATGATTTCGAAACGATTCGTTCCAAGCAAGTTCAGAGGAAACTCCTCCCTTCCATAAGCCTACGCTGCTCTGATTGGTCAGCTGGCCAAGCCTGTTGTGATTGGCACAGAGAGGAGTCCTTGAGCAAGTTAGCAAGTGCTAACTGTAAACACACTAACTAGCGGAAGTGTTTGTGGGCAGGTCAGACTCTATTCGTATTTGGCGGGAAGGCAGGGATTATGCAAATGTGTTAACCAGTGACGTATACCGGTAACAGGCAAAATATTTGAAAATATGACGACTTATTAAGTTGATTCAGAATTATTTATCATGCACTTTTTTGATTAACAACTTTGCAGATTGTTTTCATTTAAGGATAGCTACGTTATAAACTGTAAAATATATATTTTTCAAAAACCCATATGACCTGCTCTTTAATAACATTAAGGGAACCAGGAAAACACACATAGCAAGAGGAGGTAGGAATAAACAAACATTCACAATACCGGACGACTAAACTTAGAACAGGGCTCACTATAAATACACAGGACTAAAGGATGTGATGACGAGACACACCTGGAACTACTGAAACAATAAACATAATTAGAACAGGAACAGGAAGAATCAAATAAGGGCATGGAAGCATATGGGAAACAAAACACACACAAAACACGGAACAGAGTCTGACATTACACAAGGGGTGGGCGCCAGGTAGTCCAGGGTGCCATGGCGGCACAGGGAGCTCTGGGAGCTATGGTGGAGCAAGGAGTTCGGGGCGCCATGGCGGAGCAGCCACGTGGGGGCGCCATGGCAGAGCAGGCAGTTCGGGGCACCATGACGGAGCAGGCAGACTAGGAAGCCATGGTGGAGCAAGCAGTTCAGGAGGCCATGGCGGAGCTGGGAACTCAAAAGGCCAAACACACACAAAACACGGAACAGAGTCTGACATTACACAAGGGGTGGGCGCCAGGTAGTCCAGGGTGCCATGGCGGCACAGGGAGCTCTGGGAGCTATGGTGGAGCAAGGAGTTCGGGGCGCCATGGCGGAGCAGCCAGTTCAGGGCGCCATGGCGGAGCAGGCAGTTCGGGGCACCATGACGGAGCAGGCAGACTAGGAAGCCATGGCGGAGCAGGCAGACTAGGAAGCCATGGCGGAGCAGGCAGACTTGGAAGCCATGGTGGAGCAAGCAGTTCAGGAGGCCATGGCGGAGCTGGGAACTCAAAAGGCCATGGTGGAGCAGATAGTCCAGAAGGCCATGGTGGAGCAGGGAACTCAGGAGGCCATGGCGGAGCAGGGAGCCGAGGAGGCCGTGGTGGATCAAGACTCGGAAGGTCATGGCTGGACGACCTCCGTGGCCTTGGCCTCGCCACTCGGCCCGGCCACTACGGTGTAGCGAATTTAGCTCACAACAGGAAATATGAATAATTAACCATAACTAGTTATAATTAACTATTCATATTTTAGATCCGCTGTAGCTTAACTTGTGGACTGGAGCCCTCCTTGGACTCGACATGGGAACTTGAGCCCTTTTTGTGCTAAACTTGGGGACTGGAGCCTTCTCTGGGCTAAACTCGGGGACAGGAGCCCTCACTGGGCTAAACTCTGGGACAGGTGCCCTCACTGGGCTAGACTCTGGGACTGGAACCCTCTCTGGGCTAAACTCGGGGACAGGAGCCCTCCGTGGGCTAAACTCGGGAACAGGAGCCCTCTTTTGGCTGGATTCGGGGCCTGGAGCCCACACTGGTGCGAGCACTGGGGCTGGAGCCGACACTGGAGCGAGAACTGGGGCTGGAGCCGACACTGGAGCGAGAACTGGGGCTGGAGCCAACCACCTTCTCCTCCTTAGATTCCCTTTAGGTTTGGGGTGAAAGGTGTGGTAGGTGGGCTTGATTGAGCTGCGGCCAGCGGGCTTGGGAATGCCGCGGCCAGCGGGCTTGACTTCGGAGCGGCCGGCGGGCTTGATCCTGGAACGGCCGGCAGAGGGGTTCCGGATCGGGATCGGAGGCTCTCCAGACACCGGATGACCACCTCCTTCCAGTCGAGGTTGGTGGTGTCTGGGAGCTCTGTTGACTGATGGTAAGTGACCCCGAGCCGGAACAGAGTCACCAGGTCGTGGCGATGAACATCGCTCTTTCCTCCACGTTGACAGGGAGAAACGAATAGGAAAACAAAAGACTTTCAAAATTAAAAACAAACACGGAGAGAAGGGCCATCGCTTAGGGCCGCGTCACGGTATTCTGTCACGTTCGCTACTGTGAGGGAGCGAGAAGACATGGAGTACATAAACAAGGAAACTTTAATGGCATCAAGGGAACCAGGAAAACACACGTGGCAGAGGAGGTAGGCAGAAACAAACATTCACAATACCGGACGACTAAACTTAGAACAGGGCTCACTATAAATGCACAGGACTAAAGGATGGGATGACGAGACACACCTGGACCTAATGAAACAATAAACATAATTAGAACAGGAACAGGGCATGGAAACACATGGGGAGCAAAACACACGGAACATAGTCTGACATTAAATTAGAATGAATTTATGTGATGTATATAAATAGATCGGCCAGAAAAGAAACTTCTGTGATAACGTATTTGCCCTCATGTCATTAAAATTAGTTTGACACTCTTGCATCCATAGAACTCAAAAGACAATTTAAGTCCAAAGAAATATCAATCTTCATACAAAGTTATTGTAGGTCTACAGAATCAGCTACGTTGATGATGAAAAAATTAAAAATAATAAAAAATCATAGTCCACTTTCATTGTTGGAAAAGAACAATGTATTCCAGTAAATGTCTAAGTGTAAATAATGACAGAATTTTCATTTTTGGGTGAACTATTCCTTTTCAAGGTCCTTGAGGTGGGACAGAATACAAATCTTTAAGATTTTCTGAAAGAACAGCTGAAGAGTGAAGGCTGTTTCCATCTCCCTATGGCTCTGACGAAAGCCTTCGCCAGCTCACTGACCTCGTTGCCATGGTAGACTAACGTGACACCAGTGGGGATTTGATTGCCTGCCCCAGCTGAAGTGAAGGGAAGAGACAGAGTAAATTAAACTCCATTCATCTTAATGAAATACAATTATTTTCCACTTATTAATCATTGAGAAATCAATATGTCTCTTCGTGGGTGAGTCTCGGCTGGATTTGTCATCCCGTGCAGCCCATCGATGTATCATCCTCATACTAAGACATTCTCAGGTTCAGTCACCTGTGTCCTAGACAGAGACTAGTGCGTCTGAGCAAGAGACAGACATTAAAAATGTTGCTGTGCCGCTCAGAGATGGATTAATGCTCATTAAATCAGACTCCTGATAATTGTGTTTCTCACCGATCAATTCTCTGAACATATTGCATAATGGGACATTATTAAAGTCTAAGCGACACAACTGACTTTGAACGAGGCATGTGTCAGAGAAAATAAAGTATCCTCACCTTATATTGCATCTCTGAAGATCAGTCTGATGTATTATCCCAGTTTAGAAGAGTTTCACATAATGAGATAACGGCATGCATTGGATACAGGCTAATGCATATTCAAGCTACAGCGCAATCGTGGCTAGACGTGTAAATAACTCACACCGGGTTAGTTAACAAAAATAAGGGCCGTTACGCTTGGGGAAGTGTTGAGGGAACGGCAGTGCTTTGTTATCTTTACCTCTTTAGCGCTCTGCGGACCCCAAAAAAAAAACTTGTGCAGGTTTTTGAAAAATCGTGGGAGAAAGTAATGATTTGGGAGGCTCAACCCTTTGTTTTCCCTCTCAATAAAGAGAAAGTTGTGAGGCCTGGTGTGATGTATGACTGTTTAGTGGCGCTTCCGCACAGCGCGGCGTATAAGCAAAGCCATGTTTCATTGCAAAGAGCTCATGCTTTACAGCCCTTGGTGCCTCTGATGAGAATATAATGTTCTACTGCGTGGAAATGCTCCAGGTCAAGACTTGATTTGCTCCAATGTGTGGGCAGAGTGAGTTTGGGGACCCGAGCTGCATCAGGGGTCCGAGTTGAGGGCCTCAACTTGGTCCCTGGATTTTTTTAACCAACAGCAGCCATGCATGGCCAGGCAATGGGATCGGTGATGGAAGGCAGGTGGGACGGTTTTCACTCCAACCTGGTATAAGAAAGATGATTAGATCCTGCAGAATGCAGTGGGGACCCACCAAGCACCAAATGAGTTATCAGTGTGGGAGCTCTCAACAGGGAAAGCAGAAGTTTGTCATAATACACAGACACAAAAATTGACAAAAAGGTCTTTAAAAGAATAGCACTCATGTTTTGACCTGGCAGATATCAGATAAAGAAAGAAATATCTAATACTGACAAATAAGGACAGATTTCCAGATTGTGAGATCTTAGCTCAGCTCTTGTGTTCAGCTATGCTCCTGTTACACTCCCAGTATAAACACTTCTTCACTTTAATGCTTCCCTTACATAAGCGGGCACACACATCACAGAATCATATCCATCGTACATAGAATAAAAATGAAAAACCGTAAACAATCCTAAAATATAACAGCTTTCTTACAGTCTTGTCCATCCAAAGAGATGACAGTGCTATGAGAATTAAGATCACAGTACATGGCCAAACTCATATAATACATTTATGCTCAGGGAATTAGTTTCTGCTATAATGGTAAAATTAATGGGGCTTTGCTCTGCAACTTTGCCTTCCACTGGAAACAATTAATTAGTGGCCAGGGCTATAACGACTTTAATGCTAGGCCTTCATACACAATTTAGCCAGAAAGCCAGTGCTGATCATGATTTAGCTTTTGACACTGCCGGCCCCGAGGCGGCCGCAGACTAATACAGATATCTGACTCGCAGCCCACCGCGGAACGCGAGGAGAGACAGAGAGAGAGCCCTTTTATTGACTAAATGATAAAGGGCTTTGTAATGATAAATAACAGTCATTTTATTGTGGAATTCCCAGAAAAGACACATACTACACAATGTATAAAGAAGAAATACTGGAGGGTTGCTGCCCTCTCTGTAGCTGAACAGTAATAGCGGATGGCTTCAAATCTTCTTATAGCAGTTCTGCATGCAAGTGATCTTTGATTATAATACCTCTCTGCCCCATAAAAGCATAGCGATACAATATGTTTAAGTATGTTCTGTTAAAAGCATGGCATGTACATGTTAAACAGTACTGTTTACTGTCTAACAGTTACAGTTACAGAAATATTACAGATGAATTATGATTTATTCCATCAAAATCAAAAAGCTATTTGAATGTGAATATCCATACTAATATGAGCTGAATGTCAGAGGTTGTGATTGGAAATAAATAGTAATATATATTATATACTGTATATAGTAATATTTAATATTGATGGTGTGAATTCTGATTAAGAAATTAAAGTGAAATATTTTAATGCAACAAGCCTCAGAAGATAATTATTATTATTATGAGCTGAATGTCAGTGGTTGTGGCTGTAAATAGATCATATTAATTAATATTAAGTATAAACATATATACAACAATATAATATTAATGATGTGAATTCTAATAATGAATAAATTAAATGTAAATATTTTAAAGCATTAAGCCTCAAAAGACAGCAGTTACAATTGTTATCATTTTCTTACCTTAACCCCCTTGATCATGTTAAAAAACGTTTTAATGCATGGCCACTTGTGGCTAAATAAGTTTATAAAAATATGCAATGTTATAATATATAGCAGTGGTTGCCAAATTTGAATATATTGTTCATGCAGAACATTCACCTGTTGATGGCATAACAACAAATTCATAACCAACTTTAACCACATTTGACGTATTTAATGTTTAAATTAATGTTTTAGTGACCATACCTTACATAATGTGATCAAATTCATTTGAATTATTTGTATTTGAAGAAAATGGTATTTTGTGACTGGTATTCTTGCAGAAAGTCACAGCCATTCGTCTGGACCGAAGGATGAGTTTGAAACTCTCACGTAAATTATTTAGCACTCTAATTAAGCAAAGATGGAAATGTCTGCACAAGCACCGCTAAATAAGCTTTTCAAAGTGATTCTTAATGAGGGGGAATTTTAATGTCTTGATGCTATCTGAAACAACTTTTGCCATAATTGTACTTGACACTCTCTGACCCTTTTTAACATATTAAATTCACTTTTCAAGGTGCCTTTCCAAGGTAGAACTAGTGAATAATGAGTTTCAAAATAAGCTCGTTAATTGACTCCCGGTAAATTTAGATTTTCTAGAGCGACATATACATTTCCCCCTTTTAAAAGCGAATCATTTCACATAATAAAGTTATTAATCTTGCCCATATATTAATTATCTCTGTAATTATATTGCAATTGCTCATACATCAAGGACACTCACACCAAGAGCAGCCGGGCTCATCATGATACCCCAAAGTCTGCTTCACATGTTTATCCCCATGTTTTGTCTCACTTGCGACACGCGGTAGTATACTAACACAGAAAGCAAAACGCTTCATCAGGGCTGTAAATGCGCTAACATCATAATGCTGGTTTAATTACCCTTGGTCAGCCCACTTACAAACCCATCACTGCAGCAGTCAATATCCCACAGGATTCATTCAAGCTCGGGTTGATGGTTAACATGGGAGTCTTTGCTGCATGCTTTAGCCTAATTGATATCCTTATTTAGCAGAGGGCCACGGGGACTTGAAGAGAGTTAAATGGAGCAGTTTACGGTACTGTAACGCTGATCTCTGGACCACAGCTCATTGATACTCATCATAATTCTTTCTCATTACATGCTGTTTCAGAGTACTGCTCAGTGTTTTCTGTTTAAGCGTGCATTTAAGCAGGTAACTCCGGGATCTGTGGAATTGGTTATCTGTGTAGGAGTGATCTCATCAGTCTAATAGATATTTAAGCTTTGTTCACATTGTGTCAAAATTACTACAATTATGTGATTCAACTCAGGACTGTTCACATACTCAGAAATGACTTGATTTTTATGGCTAATGCCAAAATCGATGCTTATAGGTGGTTTTGTTGTTTTTTTTACAGTACAAAACTGTGCTGAATGGAATTGCAAAAATAATGCTTATTTTTAAACATGTTTCACCAACTCACCCATTGGTTGGGCAAATAAATAGTCACATCCCCAAACGCATGCCTTTAAACACACCTATGTTAAGCAAGGTTTTGAAAGTGCCACAGTACTTGTACTTATTGAGGGAATCAACCTATGCCTGGCTTACACTGCAAAAAGGGAAATATGCCACTGTTAAGAGCTATTTCTACCTCCTGATCATGGCTTTCACTTGTGTAAACTAATGTACACTCTTAAAAATAAAGGTGTTTCAAAAGGTTCTTCAAGCGATACCATAGAAGAACCATTTTTGGTTCCACAAAGAACCATTCAGTCAAAGGTTCTTTAAAGAACCATCTCTTTCTTACCTTTTTGTAATCTGAAGAACCTTTTTTCACCACAAAGAACCTTTTGTGAAACAGAAAGGTTCTTCAGATGTTAAAGGTTCTTTATGGAACCATTTAGACAGAAAGGTTCTTCTATGGCATCGTGAAGCACCTTTATTTTTAAGAGTGTAGTGAAGTTGATTTAATAATATTAAATAATACTGTAATGACACAATGCAATAGCACAATAGCTTGCCTTAGAGTTGTTTCAATACATACAGTGGGTATAGAAAATGACCCCCCCCCCCTCAGGTGTAGCTAATCTCCTTCTCAATGGCATACAAAGCCATTTGACTTTCAACTGTGATAAGCTCATTTAGCATGAAAAGCAAGAAAATAGCTTTTCTGGAGCATTTCAGTCCTTGGTAGTGCAACTGAATCAAACAATCAACTATGGGTGGCAAGGCACTGTCAAAAGATCTCCGGGATAAAGTTGTGAACAGGCACAAGTCAGTAGATGGATAAAAAAAGGCTTTATCTATGCCTAGAAGCACAGTGAAGTCTATTATTAAGAAGTGAAATATATTTGGTAAAACACAAACCCTCTCTGGATTGCGAAGTCGCTCAAAACTGAGGATGAAAGAGCCAGGAGGAAACTGGTCTGAGAGGCTACCAAGAGGCCTACATCAACTCTGAAGCAGTAGCAGGAATTTATGTCAAGATTAAGAGTGGTCATTGTGTGCATGTGACAAGAATATAACAATTTCTCCACAAATGTGGCTTGTAAGGGAGGGTTGCAAGAAAAAAAGCTACTTCTCAAGAAAGGCCACATGCAGTCATGACTGATCTTTGCCAAAATGCACCTTGAAGATTCTGAGGCAGATGAGACTAAAATTGGATTATTTGGCCTTAAAGGGGTCATATGATGCTTTTTTTATAGATCATTATTTTGTGTATTTGGTGTAACAGAATATGTTGACATGCTTTAATGTTCAAAAACCCATTATTTTTCAAATACTGTACATTATTGTAGGTCTTCTATGCCCCGCCTCTCTCAAACGTTTCATTTTCTACAAAGTCCCTCCTTCCGACAAGCGCAGTCTGCTCTGATTGGCCAGCTGACCCAGTGCATTGTGATTGGCTGAACACCGCAAGCACTTGTCGGAAATGTAACCCCCTTTACCATAATCTCAAGCTTCATCTTTCAAAATAAATGTAAAGACAGTAAATGTCGCCTCTGGCTTGCTTAGTTGGGGACACTTCATTTCCAGCGTTATCGTTGACATGATTGCAAAGATATTATTTAAACTGAGCTGGATGTTGACATCACTGAATTCAATGATGAACTGTCTTTAACTGAAAAATGAGTATTTACTATTGTCATTTTGCATTATTGACACTATTTTCCTAATTAATGCTGTTCAGTTGCTTTGTCACAATCTGTATTGTTAAAAGCGCTATATAAATAAAGGTGACTTGACTTGACATTTAAAATATACTATCTTTATGTTGTTTCTACATTCCTGTGGAGGTTCAATGTGAAATTGACTATAAATATACGATTAATCATGATTAATTACAGAAAAATGTGTGATTAAATTTATTTTAATCGATTGACAGAAAGCACTAATGTTTCCGATTTCAATTTAATTTCTAATTTTATAGGTCCCCCCAGAAAGAGATCGGGACAGCCCCCACCTCCTTGGCCCCCCGTTCAAATTTTCAGTTTGATAATTCGGCCCTCAAATTAAGCTAATTATATAGCCCTGCTCTAATCTGTTAACATGGATGCAGAAAAAAATACGCACCACATACGCACTGCAAACTGAGTATGTGTGAAACAGGTGTAACACGATTTCGGAAGGCCAAATAAAGTGCTTTTGCTTTTGCACTGAAACACACAGCGTCTCCCTGACATGGCTGCTTCAACACTAACTGCGGTTACTGAAACCATGCCTTCTTTCTTTGCGTGCACATTTGGGGGCATTATGCAAATATTCCCACATAGTGACCTAGATATGTGGGGGCGTGTTAGAACGAGCCGTTTTAGGGGGGCGTAGCAGAGTCTTAACTTTGATAAAGAATATATCTTTGGTTTTGAGACTTTAGTCTTTGCAACTTCAGGGATCTTATCTATGCACAATCAGCTTGTAACACTCCAAAGAGAAAGGAAAACTTGAAATCGCATCATATGACCCCTTTAACACCAAACGATATGTCTTGTGGAAATCCAATACAGCTCACCTTCTAAATAACATCATTCCTACAGTAAAGCATGGAGGTGGTGCTGTTATAGAGGTATTACTCTGCAGCAGAGACTGGAGCACTTGTCAGGATAGAAGTACAAATGGATGAGGCAAAATACTGTCAAATTCTTTAGGAAAATCTGCTGCCCTCTGCTAGAATGTTGACAATGGTAAGAAGGTTTACCTTCCAACATGACAATGACCCAAAGCACACAGCAAAACTGACCACACAGAGGTTGAAGGAAAAAAAGGTGAATATCCTTGCATGGCCTAGTCAGAGCCCAGACTTAAACCCCATTGAAAATCTGTGGAATGACTTGAAGACTGCAAGCCACAAACCGTCACCATCACATTTAACTGAACTTGAGCAGTTCTGCAAAGAAGAGTGGTCAAATATTGCAAAGTCTAGATGTGCAAAGTTAGTATAGAGACATATCCCTACATACTAAAGGCTGTAATTAAAGCAAAAGGTGGTTCAAATAAATACTGATTTCCTGATATCCTTTTTCCAACTCAGTGATTATTGTTTTTTATTTATGTTGGTGTTAAAAAAAAACAATTACCTGTGAAACTGATGTATAAACGCTTAAGCTCCCGGGTTAACTTGACTGTTGTTGTGCTTGACTGATGCCTGTCCCAAGGGTTTAGCCAGATAGCCCTTGCCCGTGCTTTAAATAATCAATTAAAGAACGAGGAGCAAAATAAATGAAGATTGTGATTGCTCTATTTAAGTAGGTTTTTAGGTCTGCTATGCTTTATCCAGATATATCTCATTTTCATTCCAAATTAATTAGCATGGACCACAGTGTGTGTGATAGCACTAGTGTTATAGACTTGTTTCATCATTTCATTTTCAATACCAACTCATTTTTATAAATAGGTTGCTAAAAATAGTACTTCACCCACCCACACACATATCCTTCATATATAAAGAAAAAAAAGTTTTGTACATTTATCCTATAGTTCACGTGAGTGATATGTCATTCTGATATTCCTTCAGGCCTGACGATTTTTCACAAACTTGCAGCCGGACAGCCACAAATGGTTCCCAATTTCCAGAGAGCACAGGCAGCCCATTTCTTCATGTGACACTAAAGAAGAGCCCAGTGGAATGGATTAAATCACTTATGATATGCTAGATATGAACATGAAATGGCTGATTATGAATATGATCCAGACACCTGCATTCACTGATTCCAGTACACATAAACAACTCTGCTCCAGCTCAACCACTGTTAAAAATACATATGAAATGTTTGTCTCAACATTCTTTCCCAATAAATAATATTTTGCATAATTAACAAATTGTCAAGCCCTGTGATAAATTGTTCGTACATCCAGAGTGTTTCTCTGCCTTCTAGACATTGGGATAGGCTCCAGCATCCCTGCGATCCTACACAGTTAGTAGAATGGATGTAAGGAACAAAATGTCCTGAACAAACATTAGCATTATGAACTATATGTGAACAAGTATTATTGGTACTTGATAATTAGTACAGGATCTATAGATTTAATTTGCTATTTGTCCACTCTTGGCCCTGAGTTAATTTAAATAGCTGTTTGAGTTTAGTTTATTTAACCCTATGGGGTCGAAGACCGCATCGTTTTTTTCGGTTCAATTGTTTATTAATTTATTGAATAATGAATTGTTAATTAAATGTAAGTTTGTGATGACACAGTTGATTATGTTAAGTGTTATTATCACACCACATTTGAGTTTATTCATCAGTTCCTCTGCTAACCAATTATTCATTTGTTTACTTTCTTCTGAATTACATTAAAAGAAGTATGTCTTCTGACAGGGGCTTTGTCAAAAACACAATATTTTGTAATTCATTCAAACTGTTCAACATATCTTAGTCTCAGCTGAAATAAAATATATGAAACCTTCAACACATTATGTCCATTTGACTAAATTATATCTTTGTGTCCTATATCAGACAACATGGAATGTAATCAGAAATGTTTCCAGCACATAATACATAGTGGAAGCCTAATGCATTTTTATTGCAGTCAGAAAGATTTATTTTGCTGCATTGGCTGGATGTTAGGACAGTCACCGGGGATCATTGCATCCAATTTCAGAATATATCAACAAACATCAGTCACCACTAATGGAAAAATTCAACAAAGTATTGTAAACACATGTTTGTTTGTTTTTTCAATATGAACTACGTATTTATGAAGAGAAAAGAAAAAAAAAGTGTGTGATAAAAGAACATATGTTTAATATATTATTGCTAGAGACTAAGGTCACCGGGGGTGTTTGTCCACTAGTTTTGATGAGCAAAAGTTTCTTAGTGTCAGCGTAATGATCTGTGGGAAAAAAAAGTTATTACCTATTGCACAAGACAGTAGTTTAATGAAGAAAAAACTATGAAAGCAGAATTGTGTGTCTGTCTATGTCATCGCTATATGTTTATCCAGTTTTCAACCAATTAAGGGTTAGTGAATGGAAGAAGTTTGTTTTTTCTTTCAAATCCTCTTTGCCCCCCCCCCCCCCAAAGATTTATTTTGCTGCATTGGCTGGATGTTAGGACAGTCACCGGGGATCATTGCATCCAATTTCAGAATATATCAACAAACATCAGTCACCACTAATGGAAAAATTCAACAAAGTATTGTAAACACATGTTTGTTTGTTTTTTCAATATGAACTACGTATTTATGAAGAGAAAAGAAAAAAAAAGTGTGTGATAAAAGAACATATGTTTAATATATTATTGCTAGAGACTAAGGTCACCGGGGGTGTTTGTCCACTAGTTTTGATGAGCAAAAGTTTCTTAGTGTCAGCGTAATGATCTGTGGGAAAAAAAAAAAGTTATTACCTATTGCACAAGACAGTAGTTTAATGAAGAAAAAACTATGAAAGCAGAATTGTGTGTCTGTCTATGTCATCGCTATATGTTTATCCAGTTTTCAACCAATAAAGGGTTAGTGAATGGAAGAAGTTTGTTTTTTCTTTCAAATCCTCTTTGCCCCCCCCCCCCCCCCACCCTGATCGTAAAACGAAAAAAGAACACAAAAAACAAAA
>NW_015505570.1:890859-898457 GCF_001515645.1 Sinocyclocheilus grahami
CCAGGCTAATTGGAAACAGTCAACAAGAACTAAACAACAACAGGCCGGAAAAAGGATTTTGGCAATGATGGTCCGATTCTGATAATTATCTTCAGTACATCAGCCAGACATCAAGTTTTCTGCATTTAGTTGTTTGCTCTTGGTCAATTCTCTTAAATGTTATTTTGTTGGAATCTACTTGCATTTAACTCTGTACAAGACATGCCAAATTCATGTTGTCAATCAAATTGAAATGGTAACTAGGCAATACATAATTTGATTTGCCCTATTTCTTACAGGCAAATTTACAAATTTGGAAGAGTGCCGAGGCATTGAGCGAAGAGATTATATGGAACATAATCTATAGACCACTCTTCAAAATAAACTGATATATCCTAATATATCCTATATATCCTAAATATAATTTCCTAAACTAATATAAACACCATAATAGCGGTATAATAGTGGGTCACATGTTGACTTCATGCAGTCTTTCCATGATCCCATGCATGGCTCTAAAATAAGGCAATAAACATTAACTAAACAATGCATAATGAACGTAAAGTATAATCAAAATTAAATAATGAAAAAAATCGGAGAACTGATTAAGTAATATAAAATGTGATAGACATTTTACTTACAAAAACAAAACATGTCTTGTTAAAAATGATGCAGCAAATTGCATACCTTTTTGTAAATATATAGTTTCACTTTTTTTTTTTGTTGTCAGGTAAGCAAAAGAAAAACTACTTTGGTAACACATTACTTAAGGCCTTTATGCATTATAAAAGTAGTTATAATGCATTAATTAAGCCTTATAATGACCCTTATAATGCATTGTATGATCCTGTGAATAAGTGTAACCACAGTTATAATACATTATAATAATTCCCTGTTCATTGTTACACCTTTCTAATGCATTAAAACAGATGACAAACAATCCTGCATTTTAACTTTGGTTATAATTATTTAAATATATAATGCACTACAATATACATCATGAATACCTTTGTAATGCATTATACATAAAGCGTTAAAAAGTCAAGTGTTACCAGTTTTACCATGTTATTGTGGTACAAATGTACAAATTGACCAGTTTTATTATTTATAGTCAAAAATAAAAAGGCAAATGATTTGTTTTGTGAATTTTTACAATAGTTCACTGTGATAAACATTCACACGCAAGCGACTTTTCAAGATCCAATCAATCACTCTTTTCTTTATTTATTTATTTATAAAATTCTGTGGGGGGCATAATGTACTGTTTTGCTAAGTAAAAACATTATATTATAGTTATTAACACTAATAATCTCCTAATAATCTAAAACTATTTTAAACCGCATTTCACTCTTTTATTTATTATGCATGCAGCTTTGTTGGCTAATGCATGGAAAATATTGGTCACACTGTGAGGACTTTTCACAATGAACTATAGAAGACAAAAAAGGTGTTTAAAAACAGTCAGTAACTTTTTAAATAAATGTATACCTAAATTCTCTATGTTCATTAAAGAAACGGTACAGATATGTTATGCATATGGACATGTTATGCATCAGCTACACCCACATACAGCCTTCAAGGAAAGCATTCATCTTCTGCCTTTTTTTTTAGAAGATGAAGTTTGCATTTTGAAGACTAAAAATAGTTCAGTGTTATAATGCTACTGACTGATCACACATCACTTGGAACAAGCATCGCCAGCTCCAGCACAGCACTTTTACTGTGATTTTTATTTCTGATAGGATTATAGTTCAGAGTATTTTAGTTTTGTATAAGTGTGTTGTGGAATGTATTTTTGGTTGTCAGTTGGAGCAATATTCAAACTTCCTGTAGCTCAGCCTGTCTCTCTGTAACCCACACAGCTGTAGGAGTCTTTAGTGGGATTATGAACGTAATGGTGTGAATTCTTACAGGATGAAAGAGATCTTGAGTTATGTGCGCTTTTGTGTGTGTGTGTGTGTGTGTGTGTGTGTCTGTCTGTCTGTCTGCCTATCTATCATCTGTCTGTCTGTCTGACATATCTATCTATCTGTCCGTCCGTCCGTCCGTCAGTCCATCCATCCATTTATCTGTTTCAAGTCTTCAAGTAGTATACTTCTACTTTTCTAATTACAAGTATATTTGCATGTATGTTTGGTGCCACTGTGCAATTTAAAAGATCATTAAAAATGTTGTGTGTGTGTTTATTTGACTTTGATTTAACTTTGAGGTGGAGCATCAGTGTGCCATCTAGATACTGTTAACATCAATATCACACTAGATTTATAAACCAACACTCACCTGTTGCGATGATAGAGGCTGGGGTGGCTAAATTGGGCATTTCATATTAAAATAAATAAATAAATCCCGAGAGCGAATGACACAATATTTCCACAAGATGTTAATTGTTAATTGTTAATTCCACTGTGACAGCCTGAGACTTGTGAGAAAGATATGTGCTGAATTCACATGATATTGAGAAAACATTGAGACAGAGAGAGAGAGCTATATGTGTCTGGCGGTGTGATAAAAAGCAAGTGGAAGTGCTAGAAGGCATCTCGTTTATCATGCAGGTTTAGCATGCACATGTGAAAATGAACAACTCTGTTATCAGCTAGTCTGCTTGAGCTTAGTTTAGTGTACTGCAATTTATTGTGTGTAAATGGCACACTGTCAGGACCTGCAAGTCACTGATTTATCGGCCACTGCCATCCTCTCTAAAGGCAATGATCTAACATTCACAAACCACCCAGAGCCACTCTGATCTTTGGCTAAATTTGAAAAATTGGATTGCGAATGTTACATTTAATGTGTATAATTTCTGTGCTAATCACAGAAAGGGCTACCTGGGTTTTAGGAGTAGTCGTGAAACCCTCTTTATTTTTGCAGTTCTGTTTGTTGCCTGTAGTGGCACAGAAATCACATCCTTCAACTTAAGACGTCAAATTGTACGATCAGATAATCAAATTAAAGCAACTGCATGTAGTTTTGCGAATTTGGAACAAAACAACATATTTAGTTTTAATAAAGCTGTACATTATTATGTACATTATAGCTGTGAATTAGTTGTCCCTGTATCCGAATATGCATACTTCCATACTATATAGTAGGCAAAAAACAGTATGTGAGCCAAGTAGTATGTCCAAGTTCAAAGTATTTATAAACAGTAGGCGAAAAAGTACCTGGATGACCATTTTCTGGCGATATTCTGAAGTGCATATCTGATGGACACTTGACTATTCTGTGAGGCAATAGGAGAGGATTTTGGAATGGCAGTGAATTGAAGCAACTGATACCATGGGTCACATCACAGTGACAACAGGGTGAATATAGTTACATTTTTAATCATACTATAGGCCTACATCATTCATTATTTATGGTTGTGAAGCAAGTTTTAAACCAAATGTAGTACCTACTATATATTAATTAATTTCGGACACAGCACTTGTCCGTTTATCTTTTAATCTATCCAGGCCCATTGGAATTTCTGCAAAATTATGTTATGTTGTTTCTTGAACGTTTTGCAAAATTTTCTAAATAAAAGTGGGAGTAGATCTAAAACCGAGTTCAGTTTTATTCAAAATTGGATTGTCATGAGTTATTATATTCGTTGTACGTAAAATGTCTGGTGAGTAGCGCTAAAATACTCAGTTGCGTCTGAAAACAACACTTATCTAAACCAGACCCTAAACCTAACTGATTCATAAAACGATTAACAACGTTAAGAAAAGCAACTGTGAGATAAAAACACATTTGCTGAAGGGGCCATGTCATTTAAGCTTGCTTCTACAAGTCTTTGAACTCTTTTATCTTGTGTTTCCCAAATGAGCTACCAAGAATGTTTACTACATCAGAAAAGCCATACATATGGAGCTGGTTATGTGACAAAATGTATTAGTTTATAAATCATGCACTATGTGTTTTGAGGTTCTAACACAGAACTGTGCAAAAATAAGTCTTTATTAATAGATAACATGGCCTTGTAATCATAATTCGAAAAGGAAATTAAAGTTGCTGGTGTTTTACTGCATCTAGTGATCTTTTCAATTGGAAACTGCAGCAAATTTTATGTATAGGTATGTTTTTGGAGTTTTGCAGAAATGTAGGTATGGGGATATATTCTCAATGAGGAAAAAAAGATTGCATATTTTAAATGTATACTGTATATAAGCTATACGATCTTTTGGCAACATTTATAATGATAATAATTATAATATGATTAATAAGAGCTTTTTGTTAAATATTTGCATGGCCTCTGGCACTTTTAGAGTCTTTGAGATGAGCGTCTATTATCACATCAGAATTTGTGATGGGACATGTTCAGCAGATCAGTGTGACACAGCTCATCAAACAATATGATGGGCTAATCTGAAAAAAAAGAAACAAACTCAAGAGAAAGAGATAGCTGATAATGGTCAATCATCCACACAAGATTACTCTAAAAGCTGGCCCAGCTCAAGGTATTTTCACACACACAGGAAGAAAGAAAAACGTGTCTCACATGCACCTTAACTGTTTGTAAGGATCCCATGACAGAGAATACTTTATTTAATGCATTCTTATTGACTCTGTTTCTGTTTATTTTGCTCTGTCTGTCTCTCTTTGTGTCTTCAGTCATATGTGAGTGGATTGTGATGAGTGGATATCATAAAACATTCGATCATACTTTCATTTGCATCATATTTAAATGTAAAATGTCATAATAGGTCAAGCTAAAGTGAAGCATCAACCAATGCGTGTTAACACCTGCTGGCAGTCTGAAAGTCTGTGGAGATTTTTCATTTTCATCAGATGTAGTCTACTTCATCAAACCCTTCATCACCCAATCACACCGTGCATGTGTGAGACATATGTGTCTTTCAGCTACAGCCGTGACAGACCCTCATGGGCAGAACTACACACTGTGACGATAGACATTCAAACCTCGCTTCCATTTCGGACCATTTAATACCCGGTAGAAATGTTCACTCATTAATCTCTTTTTCATGCTTTTAATTATTCAACATAAAGTCAGAATATGACAGACACATTAAATCTGTCACATGTAATGACTCCTCAATAAATTTTGCTTAAGAAAACATGAAGCTCAATGACGTGCTTAGGGGAGAAGACCTCACTGTTAAAAAGTAATTACAGAGTTCTCACAGACAGCATGTGTGAATGTGTGACATTCTTTCTGTAATGTTTGATTTTTATATTTATTTCAAATAACATATGATATATGACTAGTGACTAGTAATAGTGATGACAAATAATTTAAATGACAATTAAATGACAAATAATTTATTTTAATTTAAACTGTCTACAAATTCAGCAATTCATATTATAATATTGAGAACAGAGCTTAAAAAAAATCAAGAAATAACAATACAAAACAAAAACCTAAGGTGTAGGACGTAATGTGAACACAGCGGAACCCAGGGAAATACAGTAAACACTGTAAAAAAAAAAAATTTCCCCCAGATAAATTAACAAATATGTTTCATGTGGTTATGTCTATGCTAACTGGTTTTATTCAAGTCAAAAATATGATTTAGTGACTAAATAAACCCACATTGTGTTATTACATTACGTTCACAAATTAAGTAATTTTTACTACAAATATTTCTTTACTTTTGTGCATCACAGTTAGTGATAAACATTTAATTTGAAGCAAAAAATGTCCTACATTACAATGTTTTTTCTTATTACAATTGCATTATTTGTGCAATGGCAAGAAAATGAACATGATGCCTAACAAGATGGAAATTAAGATGTAAAAGTACAGTTACTGTAGCTTACATAATGACATTTAATTTGAACTGCTCCAAACATTTTTTTTTTTTTAAATGTTGAGACTGTATCATGGAATTCATTTGTTCTATATAATAGAATAAAATGTTTTAGTCACACAAACCAGCTAATAGCACAACACATTGCAGAATTGATCAAATCCAGCCAATAAAAAGCTAATACTTTCTGATATTTATTTCTTACCAAAGCGATGCCATTTTCTGGGGGGATGATGTCACATATGTTAGATAGTTGAAGGGATATTATAAAAGTTTTTTGTAAGTTAAATGTATCTTAAATGTCTAACAGGATGAAAACATTATTAGACATATAAAGTGATTCATAGTTGAAACAATATTCCCAAGAAAACAGTTTTTTTCTGTTTTCTTGATAATTTGCCAGTTTTCAATACAGCAGAAGGAGACCAGAAAATGTATATATATATATATATAGTGAGTTTAACAATGTGTCCAATATATTAAGACATAACAGGGACATGTGAAAATGTACTGCACAGTAATGAGCCAACAGCACAATATTCAACTGATGTATCCAGTCTAACTGGTGCAGACCTGAGTTAATCATGATTAAATGCATTTTCCCACCTAATACTGATGATTAATGATAATTCCACACAGTAAATATCCAATTCATAACATGTGTTAAAATGAACCACAATTGTCTGAGTTCAGACTGTAATTAAATTAATTAAGATATAAGCAAATTTTGACCGAAGGAATACTCTGGGGTTTGTCAAGTTCAGAAGACCTTTAGTTCAATTCCTGAAGGATTTGATTCTCAGGGCCTATTACAGCTTGAACAAAGTCACCAGATCAAGATCACAACCTCACTTTGTGCAGAGTGAGAAAGAAGACTGTATTGCGATTGTGACACAGGTTAATTATTAAACTTGGCAAGAGAACAATCACTTCACTGAGGTGATCCAATTTCAGCCAGTAAGACACCTATGAAAATATGAACATTTACCACAACAGGAGGAAGATTCCCTCATGCAATTAGCCTATGTATTAATTTATTGGAACCCAGTGCTTTCTAAACAGACTTAATTATATACTTGCACTTAATTATATTTGGTTTGTTTTAGAGTCAGAGATGGAAAAACATATTTATTTTGGGAGATAAAAGTCCACCTGGGACAGAGAGAGGTCTCAGCAGGGCTGTGAGCCGTCTGCTAGGAATTTACTGGATTAGCTCAGTCTCTAAATGTGAGATGAACCGTGTTGTCAATCAGCCCGAGGGCCCAGAAAGAGAGCTGGAGCTGTCAATCAAAGCCTGGCCTTCAAATCGCTTCATTCACGAAGCCTCTAAATTCACTGCTGCTGATGAGTGTGGCATCTCAGAGCAGAGGCCCGCCAGGACTGAAAAACTCACTGCAGATTCACAGCTCTCTCTTATCTTTGCTTTGCTTTTCTTTTCTTTTAGCTTTCAATTTTCTATGAATCCCAAAAATAAATAACAAACTTCTAAACAAAAGCAAAGCTAAATTTGACTGAAAATCAGCTCAGAAAATTGCATTTATTTTTGGTGTATGTGTTTGATAATTATTATTTGAGATTTTTTACGGTGCGATTCTAATCATGGTTGAAGTGGGTCTCTATATTTGCACCAGGGGATTTTATAATGTGCCACAATGATCATGGTTTGTTATATAATAATAATAATAATAATAAAATGTTTAAATCCGCAAAATTAATCAACACACTAAGTTAAAATTTGTAATGTAGTTTTATTCCCAATACTTTTAAATATTATTTGATAAAATTTTATCAAAGAAAACTATGAAAATACAAAAATTGCATTTGGTACATTTCTTAAAAAAAAAAGTAAATACATACATATACATATAT
>NW_015505570.1:898570-911849 GCF_001515645.1 Sinocyclocheilus grahami
TTTTTAGCTCTAACATTACAAGACAAATCTTACATGAGCCGCAAGTTGTTAAGCAATGATATATGTTTTTGTAGAAGCCACAAGGCAATTTTATTATTTTATTTTTAATTTTTTAAAGGGTACGGGAAATTGCAGCAACGGTCACCTAGGGAAACACTTGTAATTAGCAATTCCGTGCAATCAACAATCGGGTCAATCAACTATGCAGAAGGACTATTCAGTGCAAAAAAATAAAAATAAAACCTGTCACTAGAATCGTACCAATATAGAATTTAGGGGTAAATATCTTTTTGATAAGGTTCAACCCCAGTGACAGCATTTGTACAGCTTTTTTTTTCTGAGAATGTAGCATTATTTGTATATTGAATATGTTTATTATTTTTTTTCAATATGTTTATTGAATATGTTTATTGAGTTTAACTTCAAATAGTGTATCACATTTTATTATTACAATCACGTTTTTATTATGGTGTCATTTGAATACATTGAAGCATTTGAATACGTTTGAATATATTACTGCTGCAGTTTCTGCATTATCCTCAGCCTTTAACCATAGCACAATGATGTGCGAACCATCAAGAATTGTTCCAAACGTTCTGATTAGCGCTCTTGCATTCTTTCTTACCATTTAACACTTTCAAAAATGGCCTGGTTTTATTTAGTTCAGCAGGTTAGTATAATGTCAGTTCCTGAAACCTTTACAAATTATTAAACCCAGAGGAATATTTATTGTAGATGCATACAAACTGCTCATGATTGAATAATCTGAGCTCGGCAGATACAGCACATGCCCATCAAGCATTTGCATTCTTGCAAATCAGATGCACAAAAAGAAAGGGTCCAAGAGCTGGGGTTGTCTAATATTGTTGTGCATTCCGTGCAGCAGCGGTGTTTGGAATAAGCTCCATGCAGTCATTGGTCTTCCAGATCTGTGTGTGACACCTCATGCCCCCCAGTGCAGTCTATTTAGCTCTGATCAGCATCTTTATACACTACAAGCCCTGGGCTGCAATTTCTGCAGGATGCTTTTATAAATGAACACAATCAGAGGTGATCCGGCACTCTCTGATTGCAGCAGGAAACAGAGCTGAGAAACTTTACTGGATTATCATGCCACTTGAGAACTGAGCGCGAACACATGTGCTACTGCTGGCCTACAATGCAGTCCTCTTGCTATTGGCATTCAGCGCCTGCACTTTGTCTTATTTCACTAAAATAATATAATTGTCCCTCATTTTATTGCTTGTAAAGCCATCTCCTTTCTGCAGGCGATGTAGGTGATCAATGTACCGTCTAAATGAATCAATTCTTGCAGGAATACTGTTTGTTTGGAAAATGATCCTGACCAGGACAGGGGGGACGATTGTGCTTGTATTAGTTTAGTGGCTTGGGTTTTCATGTTCGCCCACAATGCATCGGAAATGACTCCATTTTTCATGTTATGAGTATTTTATACAGCAGCCTCTCTGTGTAATACTCTATATAAGTCATTACTTAAATAGAATAAATAGACGAGTTTGTTAGTCTTGGCGTGCCACGAGCCCATTGGCCTTCACTTGAGCTATGAGAGGAAATAAGAACTCCGTGAACAAGCAGCACTGAAGTGCCATCAGCTTCACAAAGACTCTTATTGTAGCGATTGTAATGGTGACACCCAGACTGATGCTTTATCTTGTGTTAACTCCGTGGGTTATATGGAGGAAATCTATCGTGATTTTTACTATAAAAACTGAAAAAAAACTGTGCTGTAACACTCAAATGTTATTTTGGAGTATGTACACAAAATATATATATCAATCAATCAATCATTGTGGCAGTACAGTACAACTTGTGGTTTTCCAGTGGTTGATACTGATAACTAAAAAGTGTAGTGGCTGATACAGTGATAATTAATTGTATTAATTTAGATGTATTCTGAAATTAAAAATGTTTCTTCTTTTTACCTAAATCTATTAAAAGTATTTGGCAAATGTAAGTAATAAATGTAATACAAACAATCATATTTGACCATTTGATATTGGACCATTTAGAGATTATTAGCAAAAGTCAATATCCTGCTACCTATATCAAAAGCTGTGCAACCATCAGACTATCAGACTATTTTGGGTCAGATTCAACTAATAACAGGTAATATTGATTTTTGGTAATATTACTTATTATCATTTTGGGTTTTAAAGACGGTTTATGTTACATTTGTTACATATGTTACAATTTCAGTACTGCGTTGTGTTTTCCTGAAGCAATAGCAGTTGAGAAATACTGTAGTACAATCTAATTCTTTAAAGGGGTCCTATTATGCTCTTTTATAAAGTCTTGATTTTGTTTTGGGGATGTACTAGAACAGGTTCTCATACTAGGTTGTTCGAAAAACACATTATTTTTCACATATTTTACATTATTACAACACCTCTCTCCCCATTCTTCCATGAACGGCTCAAACAGTTCCTGTATCAAATGAAGGCCCGCCTTCTGAAATACGAAATGTGCTGTGATTGGTTAGCTGGGCCAGTGTGTGTTGTGATTTGCACCACAACTCGGCACTTGGTCGGGAAATGTCATGCCCCTTATCATAGAGCTTCAGTGTAAATATTGCATCAAAATCGATTCAATTTGAGTGCAATTTAAACCCGGATGATTGTAACCACCCTAAACTCGTCTGCCTTGGGAAGACTAGCGTGTCTCCGACATAGTGATGAAGACTCGTTGCCTTCTCTAGTGCAGCTCAACCAGGTCTCGTCCCATTCGTCGATATTTGTGATATCACAAATCCCGGAAAATATGCGTTGTAGTCCAAACGAGTCATTCGCTGTAGTTTTTGAAAAGTGATTTATGTTAAATAAAAGATCTCCTTTTGAAGTGGACTTTGAGCTTTGTAACTTTGCAGATCTTTGTTATGCTCAAACAGCAAACAACTAAAGTTGAAAAAGTCAAAAAGCATAATAGGACCCCTTTAAAGCCTTATTAACATATCCAATTCAAATGAGTAAATGCATAAAAATGGCTAGAGAAATGTTAATAAAGTTATATATCATTACCCTCTCTCGATCACACTGTGTCGTCCCCTCGCTCTTGGAATAGCATAGGAAGTGAAACTGTAACTCAGAGTTCACATGTAATTGGTTACGTTCACGCTACCCAAAAAGGAAGGAATCTGTAAATGATTAGAATACTTCCTCCTGCAATAATAGTCCCACAATTAATTGTACTTCAGCTCTATTCCCACTATTGCTTTTCTTGTTTTGAGACTGCTTTATAGAGCACAAATACTGCAAATCCCCAGACTGCAAAGCCAACGGACAGACATCCATCACCAGAACAGACAGACGGACAATCTGCATTCATCCGAAAAGCACTCAAAACTCTCATGTAACACGCTGGGCTCATGGGTTAGTTCATGTTATGTTTGTGCTATGAAGCAATATTCATGAGAAGTTAAAATACTGGATCAATGTTACTTTAGAAAGTACATTTATCATAAAGGACTGGCATTAAATAAACTGGTAAGTGCTTGTGTCTTGAGTTACAGTGTGAGCAAGAATAGCCAGTTGTGTCAGTAGATTGTCAAATCATAAGCTCTGACTGTTATATAGTAAAACATATTATGCACATAGCATATTAAATATGCTTCAGAGTCAATCGATCATTTTTTTAATTTTGAGAATTGTGACCTGAGATTATTCTATTGTTCTCACATCCTGGCTGCAGTAATCGGATTGCGATTGAAATGCAAACATGATTTATGATGACATGCTGTTTTGGGAATGTGAAAATGCTGTTAGAATGTTTTGCCTTATGTTATTTCTAGTAATGAAATACTTTTGGTCCACAAAGATATAAAGAGTCAGCATGGACATGTTTTAGACAGTCAGATGGTAAATCAAATACATATATGGGAAGATATCAGCTGTTAAACAACACAGAAGAGCCAGTGTTAGGAAATTGCTCATGTACAATACACAGTTGATCTGCTCTAATGAAATATTACGATTTTGTAAATTATATTGAGTTGAACAGTGTTATTACTGCACATAAATATAAACTATAAAAATGTACAATTTAACAGTTATGACCATTATGTTATCAATAATATATAAAATGCAATGTACATTGTGAGGTTATACAACCAAAATATAGAAAAACACCAAACAAATGGCAGAATTGCTAATTACCTTTATTGTCTTTGTATCATTTTACATTTGATATTACAGGTGTAATTTATATTGAGAGGAATAATTTATTTTTGGGAGATGTGCATTTTTGTAAACTTTTAAGCATTTTGCTAGTAATTGAATAAAATATAAAAAAAGTATTATTAGTATTGAAAAAAAAGCACGCCAAATATATATTTCATGTTTAATGTTTAATAATTCATTTTTGTTTACTAAAAAAAGAAAAAAAACTTTACTGTGTGACATGACAGTTTCAGTTTAACACAGTGAAGCTTTGCAATAACAAAACAAATTAAATCATGCAAAATATTTATATCACTTTAGTTGTTCTTAATGTTTAAAATCACTTGTGTTTTACATAATGTAAAACATCTGTAAACATCTAAACGGTCTACATATCAGAGCTATGCATGTAACGTGAGTCAGATTGTCAGAGATAACATGTTATTTCAGCTGTTGTATGTTGATTTTACAAAAACAAAACATCATGTTTCCATTTCCTGTATATTACAGAAGCATTTATGTAAAAAAAAAAAAATCAATCAATCTCACACAGCATTGAAAATTAGCACTTACCGATGTTTTACTTTACCTAAACAGCTCTTTCAGCATGTGTTGTCTGTCATTGGGGTTGAAAATTGGAGAATGGGTTGGAAATTAGAACCATCTCGAATGCAGTCCTGGAGAGAGGAAAACAAACTTAAATGAGATAATGCCTGCCAAGACGCATTTCACCAAAGGGCTGAAAGGAAGTAGGAGATAACGGAAAGGAGAAGCCAATTAATGCTGATCTGTTAAGATTGTTTTGTATATGGTGTGTGTGTGTGTGTGTGTGTGTGTGTGTTCATGGCATACACATATATACTTTTGATTAGTGTTCTTGCTCTCTAAAAAAGTCCATATATCAGTCTCTGTATTTTTCTTCCTTTTTTATCTTAACTATTACTCTGTAAGAAAATAAAATTAGTAACTTTGAGAAGGTTTTGTGTCTTTGCTGTTGATGTTTATGTGTCAAGAGCTGATATTCAATAGCCAATCTATCATAACGTGTTTTAGATGTGGTATACCACAAATCCATTAATCATTATGAACTATTCAGAGTATTGAATTTCAGTGATGGATCTTAACAAGCTCAGCTTTTACTTCAAAGAGAGACAGACAGCTCATTAGAGAGACATGATGACAGACTATATATTATATTTTGTTAGCAATAAAAGACTAAATTACAATCAATATTGCATGCGAACTAGGGTCAGCAGTTAAAAGCAACTGTTACTCTACTACCAATATGACTGTTTACAATCATACTGTAATGTTCCATTGTCATCATAAGTGTAAGTGTCAGAGTAACATATATATATATATATATATATGTTAAAGCCAACTACTTTTAGTAGATTTAGGTAAAAAGAAGAACAATTTTTAATTTCAGAATACACTTTTTAGTTATCAGTATCAATGATTGATTGATTGATATATTTTTTTTGTGTACATAATCCAAAATAACATTTGAGTATTACAACACAGTTTTTTTTTTCAGTTTTTATAGTAAAAATCATGATAGATTTCCTCCACATAACCCACGGAGTTAACACAAGATAAAGCATCAGTCTGGGTGTCACCATTTTTTTGAATGTATATATATATCTACAACATACTTTTTTGAAATGCACTTAAATAAAAGAAAAAGTGATCATATTAAATTTCATTAGAGGTTAAATATATAAAACACTTTTTTGCTGATAAATGAGTAAAACCTAGTGGTTTGAAGTATTGTGGCACTGTGATCAGGGCTGGACTGGGACAAAAAATCGGCCCTGGCATTTTTTGGTCCAGGCGGCCCATCACCACTTCGATATATATACTATACCAGTCAAAAGTTTTTGAACAGTAAGATTTTTAATGTTTTTTTAAAGAATTCTCTTCTGCTCAACAAGCCTGCATTTATTTGATCCAAAATACAGCAAAAGCAGTAATATTGTGAAATATTTTTACTGTTTAAAATAACTGTTTTCTATTTGAATATATTTTAATATGTAATTCATTCCTGCGATTTCAAAGCTGACTTTTTAGCATCATTACTCCAGTCAATCACGTCAGTGGCATAAAAGGTACAAGTTACACTTTGAGATTCTGGATTGGAGATTTCAACAAACACCAATGATGACTGCGGAAGATGAGAAACTGATAAGTGATTTTTGCAGTATCTGCTTTGCTGAATTTCTGCAGTTCTGTTACTGACAGTGATCGTCTTCAAAGTTATATTCAAAGTTCAGCTTATGTACATCTTCCTAGAGTGAGGATCCACCTGCACAAGAATCCACAACATTCAGTAATAAAAGAGTGTGATTCTTTGAGTTCACATTGACGGTGAAGAAAATGTGGACAGGTAAGAGTAGACATGTCTGCTGATGTTGATTCAGTTTAACTTACTTTTACCCTCGCAGGTAATATTTAACCCAGTGAAATTTACCAAGAGACTGTGATCAAGATCCGCACGGCACGCCAGAGGATACCACCACTGTCAGGAGACATGAACACAGACAGGAACATAAGAACAAATGGAGCTACCAGCACCTGTCAGGAAGGAAACATGTGCCCTACAGAGAAGAAAGACAAGATAGACAGGCCTTCTGACTAACACACACACACATACACACTCTTCTATCGCCAGCTACCCTTCGTCAACTTTGACACCAAAGGGTTCTTGTGTCAGACATTCATTACACACACACACACACTGTTCTCTCACAATCCTTTATTTTCAGAGATCTGACACTGTGAGCTTTCACTGAGAATTGGAATGCATCACTTTATACTGACAACATTTATTCTGCAGAAATATATTAGGAAACAACAAATTGTCATTTCTTTTAATTGTTTTTAGATCAAGAAACCAACCTCTAAAATCATCTTCAGTAGATTCAGTAGATTTTATTATGTACAAAGCTATTTCTCCATTGGTCAATAGTGTAACAAGTCCAGGACATGACATACAGAAACTGTCGACCCTGTTTTAGCATAACATTTGTTAATGCTACTAATGGAAGTAATACAGTGCTAGCAATAAAACCTTTCATTTTAAAATTAGGTAATTCCTGGGTTGGCTTATCTGAGTGGAGGGTCTATTTGACAACCCCTGACTTACAGGTATAGTACATCTGTAGTGTAAAATGTATTATGGTAGTTGTCTAGTTTGCTACTCACATTACTGTAGAGCCACAAGAATAATAGTTATAGTATAATGAAATTATTAAGGTCTTTTTGAAAAGTAGAAAGAATATGATATTTGTTGCAAAATAATGATATCCAGTATTCAGTGATAATCAAAATGAATACAGTACAAACTACAGAAATAAGACTAAAGGATGGGCAAAGCATGCAGCATTAATCAATGTTAAGTTATTATATTTATTCAGTCATTCATCAATATTACAATTCACTTTTGAATATCATAAGCATGATGTGTAAAATGTCAATATAATTAAATTCACAAAATGCATAAGATTGATGGTGTAGTGCTTGCCTGATTGTTCCATGAATCAATAATTAATCAAACAATTAAAGAAATATATTGTCTTCAATTCATATTCATTTAATGTAATATAAAAAGCCTAATTGTAAGATCGAAATGCTTTATATGTTTGTTTGTTTTTAATAATTAAACTGGCATACTGTTTTGTGGACCAGTATCAGGGGACATTCTAATAAAATTATCTTGAGAATTTAAACACAGGATTGAATGCATTAATATATTATTAATATTTAAACTAAAATCATTAGAGTCTGTCATTAGAACTCAAAATCTATAATAATCGTCTCACATAGTTTGTAGTGTTTTCAGTGTTAATTATAATAAATTACTCATGATTTCATATGGATTCACTATAGTAACATACTGGATCATTTACAGTTTCTTAGAAGTGGTTAGGACTGAAATTTTCACTTCATAAAATGATTCTGAATATTTTTCCACACTGTGATACTGTGTGTGTGTGTGTGTGTGTGTGTGTGTAGATGGCTCTACATGCTAATGTTCCACCGTGAGATGGAGAAGGCTTTAAAATACTGTCTGTGTGAAATGTAAAATTTATGAATCCCCCCCATGTCCCTGCTTGATTTATGTGAAATAATAATACACTATTTAATGCTTAAACATGGCTGCGAGCAATCTGTGGCTATCAAGATGTACAATGGAGTAATGGCTGCAAAAGACAAATCACCCTCTGCACTGAGGATGCTTGTTTAAAGGTGCATGGCAGATATATTAAACTATATGTAATTGTACACTAACTCCACGCTGTAGGCAGAGAGACGGAGAGATGCAGATGGTCATTAATATAGTGAGAGTGAGAGAAAGGGGTGGACATATCTCAGACGGGCTCATCTCTCACAATGTCGTCTGCAGACGTCTGTTTACTTTCAGAGAGGAAACTCTTCTTGCAGGGCAGTTGCATCCTGATGTCCTGAGTGGAAAGCCAGACCTTCTGCCCGGGTTGGTATAGAGGAGTGTTGGTCCACCGGGCATCAGCCTGGATACTTTGTTGGCACACTGCCCTTTGAAGCTGGTGATGGGCTGCGTCCCAGATTATCTCACTCTCCTAGAACCACTGGATTGTACAATAGATTGTACGTCTGACGGTTCCCCCGGACCATAGGAACAAGGGGGGTTGATAGACTAGTACGCACTGGAAGGTTGTTAAACCTGTTGCAGGTTGACAAAGGGAATTCTGTGCATACTCGTCCCAGCTCAGGAACTGGCTCCAGGAGTTCTGGTGGCCATGGCAGAAGGTTTGCAGGAATCTCCCAACTTCCTGGGTGTCAGGAAAGGGATGGAGGACTCAAATGCAGTTCAAACAAAAGAGAGAGTTTATTCTAAATTTCAGATCACAAAGCCAGCAAAAGAGTGAAACACAAAAGTAAGGTGAATGAAGTGGTGTGGCACTCCCTGCGCACACATCCACTGAGACAGAGGGCTGAGAGGAATGATTGGAAATGTCCAGTCTAGCACTCCCAATCCAGCCTCATTGTCCACATACGAATAATCAATTCCTCGCCTGAGGATCCTGGAAACCAGAAGTGTTTAGAGGAGAGCGAAAACTCAAAATACAGCCATACGGCACAAAAACACATTAGACGTGCCCACGCCAAAAGAAGACAAAGACAGGAATATATAGGGATTGGGAACGAGTAACAGGTGCGGGCTTATGGAGCGTCCAGCGCCACGAGTTAGTGCTGATTGCTCCACCACGTATGGATGACAATGACAGGACCAAAACAACCACCACATGCACATGACAGCGACAGTACACAGGTGAACGGCAGGAAGGAGTCGGAGAAGGTACCGGTCATGACAGAATCCCCCCCCCAGGGATGCCTTCTGGCATCTCCGGAAGACTTACCATGACACCGATGTAATTGGCACATTAGACGTGCCCACGCCAAAAGAAGACAAAGACAGGAATATATAGGGATTGGGAACGAGTAACAGGTGCGGGCTTATGGAGCGTCCAGCGCCACGAGTTAGTGCTGATTGCTCCACCACGTATGGATGACAATGACAGGACCAAAACAACCACCACATGCACTTGACAGCGACAGTACACAGGTGAACGGCAGGATGGAGTCGGAGAAGGTACCGGTCATGACAGAATCCCCCCCCAGGGATGCCTTCTGGCATCTCCGGAAGACTTACCATGACACCTATGTAATTGGTCTATAAGAGCACGGTCCAGTATGTCACGAGCCAGAATCCAGCATCTCTCATCCGGACCATAACCCTCCCAGTCTACCAGATATTGTTGATATCCGCCTCACATCGAGGAGCCGTCGTACCATGTAGACTGATCACCCCTCAACGAGTCTGGGAGGTGGCGGGGCCGAGGTCTGGGATATGAAGGGGGAACGAATGATTGGCTTGATTCTGGATACATGAAACATGGGGTGAATTATTTTAAGCATGGGGGTAATTTGAGTTGAACCGTCACTGGGTTAAGCACTTTAGTCACAATGTACAGTCCAATGAATTTAGGTTCCAGTTTACATGTGGGCAGTTTGAGAGGAATGTCCTGGGTAGACAACCAAACCTTCTGACAGCAAACATAAAGTGGGGGCTTAGAGAGGTGACGGCCCTCCGACGCCTTGTTCCTTTCGCCAGTCCGGATAAGGGCTTGTCTGGCGAGCCTCCGTGTCCAGATGCATCTCTGAATAAATACGTGCGCAGATGGAACAATGGCATCGGATTCTTGAGAGGGAAATAATGGGGGCTGGTAGCCTAAACAGCACTGGAAGGGTGATAAACCAGTAGACGAGACCGGAAGGGAGATATGTGCGTACTCGACCATGGCTAATTTAGAACTCCAAGTCAATGGTTCTGCTGACACCACGCAACGTAGGACTCTCTCTAAGTCTAGATTGGCCCGCTCAGACTGACCATTAGTCTGTGGATGGTAACCAGAGGATAGGCTCACTGTCGCCCCCAGTTGACGACAGAATTCTGTCCAAAACCTGGATATAAGTTGGGGACGCCTGTCAGAGACTACGTCCACCGGGTGGCCATGAATGCGGAAGACGTGTTCTAAGACATTGGCCGCTGTCTCCCTCACTGAAGGTAATTTGGGGAGGGGAATAAAATGAACCACCTTCAAGAACCTGTCTACCACAGTGAGGACCAAGATGTTACCATCAGACAGGGGTAGGCCTGTGACAAAGTCCACAGCAATGTGGGACCAGGGTCTCGAAGGGTTAGGCAGAGGTCGAAAAAGCCCTACTGGGGAAGATTAGAGCTCTTACTCACCGCGCACACCGGGCAGGCCAACACGAACTCACGAGCGTTCCGCGCCACCGACGGCCACCAAAACCGTTGCTTAATCAGCGAAATAGTACAAGCAGCTCCCGGGTGGCAAGCTAGTCCAGAAGAATGGCCCCACAAAAGGAGGCTGGTCCTTGCGCTTCCTTGCGATGGTCCGAGTGCCTGGAAGACCGTGGGGGAGTTTGAAAGTCAAAAAGGCATGACCAAATAATCAAAGTGACCTGTAGGGGTTTCAAAGGCGGTCTTCCATTCGCCCCCCCTTCCTAATCCAAACTAGGTAATAAGCGTTGCATAGGTCTAAAGATGGTTGCCCACTGTAAGAGTTTAAAGGCCGAAGACATCAGTGGCAAGGGATGACTATTCTTGACCGTGATGTCATTCAGCCCCCGATAATCAATACAGGGATGGAGCGAACCATCCTTCTTCTCCACTAAGAAAAACCCTGCCCCAGCTGGAGAGGAACAAGAACGTATGATATCGGCTAATAGTGAATCATTAATATATTTCTCCATGGCCTCCCTCTCAGGACCGGAGAGCGAATAAAGGTGCCCCTTAGGTGGAGAATTGCAAGGTAATAAGTCTATCGCACAGTCATACGGGCAATGCGGAGGAAGAGATGAAGCTCGGGACCAACTGAACACCACCCTCAAGTCATGGTAGCACTCCGGAACATCTGCCAGGTTCACCGGCTCCTCCTGTTACACAGATCCAGAGATTACAGGGGGTGAAGCAGACATCAAACATTGCTTCCGCTAGGGGAAAAACTGGAATACTCCAGCTCCTGGCCAGTTCGATATCCATAAAGTCCCCCTCCGCTCCAGAGTCAATAATAGCTACAACAGGGTGGTTAACCCCCTTTGACTGAAAAACGGCCTCGAAAGTAGTTCGGCCACCAGAGGGCAGCAGAGCCGTGGTCACACTTAATGTGCGCGACCATCCTCCAGAGTTACTTCCTGTGAGGCCAGGCTGTGATGACATGCCCCGCCCCCGCGCAGTAGAGGCACAACTCATTGGCGATCCGATGGCGATGATCCTGGGCAGTGAGATGAGAGCGGCCGATCTGCATCGATTCCTCCTCACAGAACCCGAGTTGTGGTGGTGTGGCGCTCCAAGCGCAAGGTGAACGATCAGAACCTCCTCAACTCTTGAGCCATGCTTGACCTTTGAACAGTGAGAGAGTTACATTGGCCCTTGGGTAGCCAGTGCCCAGAGAGGAGTCAGAGTCGGGAGAGTGCATCTGCTCAGGTGTTCTTGGAACCGGGTCGATAGGAGATGGGGAAATTGAAAATCATGAAGAAGAGGGCCCATCTGGCTTGTCTTGGAGTGAGTCGCTTAGCCTCATTGAGGATTAATCTGTGCTCACAGATTATGATCTGTGATCATGATCTGTGAGCACAGTGAATGGATGTTGTGATCCCTCCAACAAATGCCTCCATTTATCTAAGGTGAGCTTGATGGCAAGTAACTCCCTGTTACCGATGTCATAATTCCTCTTTGCCAGGGAGAGTTATCTGGACGTTTTGGGGACATCATGGCCTTATGGTTAGAGAGTCAGACTCATACCCCAAAGGTTGCGAGTTTGAGTCTCAAGTCCGGCAGCAATTGTAGAAGGGGGGTGAATGTACAGTACTCTCTCACACCTTCAATACCACGACTGAGGTGCCCTTGAGCAAGGCACCGAACCCCCGACTGCTCCCCGGGTGCTAAATGGCTGCCCACTAATCCAGGTGTGTGTTCACGGTGTGTGTGTGTTCACTGCTGTGTGTGTGCACTTAGGATGGGTTAAACGCAGAGCACTAATTCCTAGTATGGGTAACCATACTTGGTCACATGTGACGTCACTTTCACTATATACATATATATATACAGTGGGTACGGAAAGTATTCAGACCCCCTTACATTTTTCACTCTTTGTTATATTGCAGCCATTTGCTAAAATCATTTAAGTACATTTTTTTTCCTCATTAATGTACACACAGCACCCCATATTGACAGAAAAACACAGAATTGTTGACATTTTTGCAGATTTATTAAAAAAGAAAAACTGAAATATCACATGGTCCTAAGTATTCAGACCCTTTGCTGTGACACTCATATATTTAACTCAGGGGCTGTCCATTTCTTCTGATCAGCCTTGAGATGGTTCTACACCTTAAGTTGAGTCCAGCTGTGTTTGATTATACTGATTGAACTTGATTAGGAAAGCCACACACCTGTCTATACAAGACCTTACAGCTCACAGTGCATGTCAGAGAAAATGAGAATCATGAGGTCAAAGGAACCGCCTGAAGAGCTCAGA
>NW_015505570.1:913321-917160 GCF_001515645.1 Sinocyclocheilus grahami
TTGGCTTGGCTTGGCTTGGCTTGGAGAAGAAGGCACATGGAAGGATAGTGGAATGAATCCTCCTCAACACCAGTGGTGGAAGCATCAATCTCCTCTACAAAAGAGGAGAGGATCCTTGTGGGATCTGGATGTGTGAGGAGCGGTGCGGTGGTAAATGACTCCTTGAGCTTCTAAAAGGCATGAATGGCAGCTGGTGACCAGGACAGAGACTTGGGCCAACCTTTGAGGAGACTGGTGAGTGGATGCACAATAGAGCTGAAGTTATTGATGAAGTGGCAGTAGAAGTTGGTATATCCCAAGAAACGTTGGAGTTATTTGATGGTTGTGGGAGTGGGCCAGTTACAAATGGCGTCAACCTTTCCCTCGTCCGTCTGGATACCATTCTTGCTGATATGATAACCAAGGAACTGCACTGAGGACTGATGGAAGGAACATTTCTCGGGTTTTTGAGGAAGAGGTTGAACTCTCTCAGGCAGTACCTCCACTACGTGCTGGCAATATTCAGCCATACACCAAGATGTCATCAATGTAGACAAACACAAACTTGTGGAGTTTAATCCCGGAACACAACACAGGGGACATTGACCAGGCCATATGGCATAACCCGATATTCATAGTGGCCTGTAGGCAGGGGCGCATTAACGCACGGGCTTTACTGGGCTGAAGCCCAGGGGCCTACACTTGGGAGGTTAAAAAAAATTATATTTTTCCAATAATTATTAGTATATATGGGAGTTTGCAGCAGTGACAACAGCATTCTGTAAACAAACTCACACTCATTTTCAGCAACGCCCTGCTTCTAGTATATGTAGTGAATGGTTTAGTATAGGTTTCCCCCACACATTTGCTTATTCATTTATATTAATATTTAAGCAGAACAGTGCTGTAAATGTTAACTAGCATGCCAACAAGAAAAATTCGAAATTCAACATAAATAAGCTAAAAAAACGGAAGCTAATTCATGAGTTCACACTTACATATAATAAACTGAGTAAAGGTTATGCGTATTTGGCGTGCTGTCCGGGGAGAGGGCTCAGCACTCGGTAATCACTCTCGAGCCTGGGGTACTCCCCCTGTCCGGAGAGAGGGGTCCGAGCTCGGTTTTTTTAGCCCAGACCCAGAGCGCTCCCCCAAATATGCAATTTAGTACGGGACAACAACCAGAGAGGAGTGTTGATAACCCCCCAAAATTTGCAAAGCTTAAGATTGGTGGGGTGCTGGACCTCGCTTGTAGTAACGGCACTTCTAGGCTTTAGAAGAGAGAACTAGAGGCTTCTGCAGAAGCAGGCTCTGCTGTGGCATCTGAAAATAAAAACTCCTGTGGGAATGGGAACTGCTACGGCATCTGAAAAGAGAAAATGGCTTCTGCGGAAGCGGGCGCTGCTGCTGCATCTGAAAATAAAAACTCCTGTGGGAATGGTAACTGCTACAGCATCTGAAAAGAGAAAATGGCTTCTGCGGAAGCGAGCACTGCTGTGGCAGTGTAAAATACAGACAAAGGCTCCTGCAGGAGCGGGAACTGCTGCGGCGTCTGAAAAAAAAAAAAAAGAGAGAGTGTGGCTTCTGCGGAAGCGGGCACTGCTGCGGCAGTGGGAGAGAAAGATAAAGGCTCCTGCGGGAGCAGACACGGCTGCGGCAGTAGAGAAATACAGAAAAGGCTCCTGCGGGAGCAGACACTGCTGCGGCAGTAGAGAAATACAGAAAAGGCTCCTGCGGGAGCGGACACTGCTGTAGCAGTAGAGAATACAGAAAAGGCTCCAGCGGGAGCGGTCACTGCTGTGGCAGTAGGGAAATACAAAAAAGGCTCCTGCGGGAGCGGACACTGTTGTGGCAGTAGGGGAATACAGAAAAGGCTCCTGTGGGAGCAGACACTGCTGCGGCAGTAGAGAGATACAGAAAAGGCTCCTGCGGGAGCAGACACTGCTGCGGCAGTGGATAAATACAGATAAAGGCTCCTGCGGGAGCAGACACTGCTGCGGCAGTGGGGAAATACAGATAAAGGCTCCTGCGGGAGCAGACACTGCTGCGGCAGTGGGGAAATATGTAAAAGACTCCTGCGGGAGTGGGGACTGCTGTGGCAGTGTGGGAATTAGGTAAGGCTCCTGCGGGAGTGGGGTGCTGTTGGGATGGCTGGAGTGGGGATGGGCTGTTATAGATAGATTAGGTGGTGTTAAAGGGGGTTAGCTATGGTGGGTCAGGAGTTCGAATGAACAGGGATGAACTGGTGTTAAAGGGGTCGGCTGATGAGGGTTCGGTGAGCATCTTTGATGGAAGCAGTCTGACCGCACATAGGTCTTGAAGGCCTCTGGCTTCTGAAGGCTTCTGAGAAAATCTGTGTCCTGATGTTGCTGGCTACGGGGGGTGGTTCCAAGGCGAGAGTGTTCGGAGGGATGGGTAGGGGCGTGGCGGAAGATAGAGAGAAGGAAGGGCAAGGATGCGAGGGGGGAGGAGGAAAGATAGCTGCCAGAACCGTTTGCGGAGGCGTGCTCACGCTTGGGACGGTTCTGGGAGCGATATCTGAAGAAAGAGGGTGAAAGAGAGGGGGAATGGCAGGTGTCAGAGCCTGCGCCATTAGTGGAGGCATGCTCACGCTTGGGGCGTCTCAGGGAACGGAAGAAAGAGGAGGAATGGCGGGCGTCGGGGCCTGGGCCATTAGCGGAGGCATTCTCATGCTTGGGACGGCTCCGGGAGCGGGGGCGGAAGAAAAGGAGGGGAAGAGAGGTGGAATGGTGGGCGTCGGGGCCTGCGCCATTAGCTTGAGGCAGCCTCACGCTAGGGTTGGACAGTGGGGCTGCAGGCCATGGGTAGGGGAGGGGAGGGGGTTAGGAATGGGGTAAGGAAAGGGCTGTGGATGGGTCTGCGCCACTAGCAGAGGCGTGCTCACGCTAGCATCTGCTACGGGAGCTGGAGGCCACTGAACAGAAAAATGGTTATTAGTAGCTTGAGGGAGCAGAATAGATGTGGGCCTGTGTCACAAATGGAGGTAGCCTCACGTTTGCTTCAGCTGCTGTAGCTGTAGGCCATGGGAAGGGGGTGGGGTTGTGACGTCCTGAAGAGCCTGTGTAGCCTGCACTACTAGTGGAGGCAGCCTCACGCTAGCATCTGCTATGGGAGGTGGAGGCCGCTGAAAGGAAAAAAGGGGGTTAGATGTAACAGGACGGAAATACTGAGATGTGAGGGCCTGTGTTGCAAGCGGAAGCAGCTTCACTAAAAATATCTAGGGTAGGGGGCCTACCATAATGCTGTAGCCCAGGGGCCTCTGGTTTTCTTAAGTTGCCCCTGCCTGTAGGTGTCACAAATGTTGTCTTCCACTCATCACCCTCACGCATCCAGATGAGGTTGCATGCACTGTGGAGGTCAAACTTGGTGAACACGACTGCTATTGTGCATGACGGAATCAGATGTTCCAGAGCTGCTGGGACGAGGGGACGTGGATATCGTAAAATTACGGTTATCTTGTTGAGAGTTCTGTAGTCAATGCAAGGCCTCAAGCCTCCGTCCTTCTTAGCCATTAAGAAGGAACTCGAAGCAGCAGGGGTTTAGACGGAAGGATGTAGCCTCTTCCGTAATACCTCCTCTATGTATTCCTCCATGGCCTTCTGTTCAGGGATGGAGAGTGGATAAATCTTGCCACCGGTCACTGGCTCACCCAGTATGAGGTCGATCGCACAGTCCCATGGCCAATGTGGAGGAAGTTGGCAGTTGAAGACATCACTAAAGGGAGTGTAACAGGATGGGATGTTGACAGGTTGCATTTCCACAGGACTTTCAATAGATGTTGAATGGACAGTTAGCACTGGTGGCACTTGAGGAGGATCTTGAGGGAAACAATTCGGGAA
>NW_015505570.1:920464-921003 GCF_001515645.1 Sinocyclocheilus grahami
GGGCCCCCCCCCCCCACCATACACCCTCCAGCCCATAATGCCAATCCTCCAGCTGTCAATCAAAGCCACATTAAAGCAACGTGACATCACACAGCTGAGCGTTCTAGTCACCGCGAACACAGAGATGGCTCGGGGCAAAATTAAACAAACTTCCATTGCCACTTTGAACAGTTTAACAATATGTCATTGTGTGGATAATCCCTGGGCTATGGATAAGTATATTATATTTTGATTTTACAATAAGCATGTGTAAAAACATTGTGATACTTACTATTGTGTTTTTACAAGAGTAAGTAACACACACACAACATATTTAGAGGTGTTTGCAGGCAGAATATTTCTCAAGTATTAACCTTAGAGGTCAAAGTCATCTCACATTGTTTGTGGTACAGATATGAATGATATTGTGCAGCTGGTGTTATATTACATTTGTAAGCAACATAAATAAATCCTAGTTAGCAACTCCCCAAAACACAATCTGCATAGTACCACAATCAAAAATTCTAGCAATGTGACTTTTGCATATAGGCAAAAAAAAA
>NW_015505571.1:0-629 GCF_001515645.1 Sinocyclocheilus grahami
CAGGACAGAGTTTGGTGACCCCTGCTGTGAGGAGTCTTGCTGTCTGCAGTCCATATACTACAGTAGGCAGCTTCCTTTTAAAGCAGAAAGTGCTTTTATAATCCAAGCTAGCCCTTCTATGTATTTACCAATAGTAATCTAAAGAATTGTGTTGAATAGAACATGTAGGTTTTGTGGTTTGCGTGATGTTATACAAATTGACATGCTATCCAGGGGTGCATTACTCAAAAGCATTATTAGTCAACTATGGTCGCAAGTTCTGTCATTACAAACATAGTTCAAGAATACCGTGTTTCCCAAAACGTTAGTTCAAACGAACGTTCACAAACAGCATTGCAAAGTTACATGGTTGGGACTATAGCGTCAACCTGTGGTTAGAAGCATAGTTTATTGCTTATATGACAATTGGACATAGCTAGATCATGCTCTTGTGCACAATGAGCAAGCTAACATGTAGTACATACTATATCTTTCGTTCCATTTAAATATTCATACATTTCAATATACAAACCCGATTCCAAAAAAGTTGGGACACTGTACAAATTGTGAATAAAAACAGAATGCAATGATGTGGAAATTTCAAATTTTATTCAGAATACAACATAGATTACATATCAAATGTTTAAACT
>NW_015505571.1:1874-6484 GCF_001515645.1 Sinocyclocheilus grahami
AGATTCTCTGAATCTTTTGATGATATTATGCACTGTAGATGATGATGATAACTTCAAACTCTTTGCAATTGTTCTCTGAGAAGCTCCTTTCTGATATTGCTCCACTATTTTTCGCCGCAGCATTGGGGGAATTGGTGATCCTCTGCCCATCTTGACTTCTGAGAGACACTGCTACTCTGAGAGGCTCTTTTTATACCCAATTATGTTGCCAATTGACCTAATAAGTTGCAAATTGGTCCTCCAGCTGTTCCTTATATGTACATTTAACTTTTCCGGCCTCTTATTGCTACCTGTCCCAACTTTTTTGGAATGTGTAGCTCTCATGAAATCCAAAATGAGCCAATATTTGGCATGACATTTCAAAATGTCTCACTTTCAACATTTGATATGTTATCTATACTCTATTGTGAATAAAATATAAGTTTATGAGATTTGTAAATTATTCCATTCCTTTTTTACTCACAATTTGTACAGTGTCCCAACTTTTTTGGAATTGGGTTTGTATATAAATATATTTCAGCGCGCCCTCAATTCACGCTATTTATGAAGAGTCCGCATATGCATAAATGCACAAGGTATGACGTAAGAGGGAACCCACGATGAATCAAACATCAAATAAAGCAAAACGACAGGGAACAAAAATAATAATGTAGTCGTCAGGTGCCATGTTTGATACAGCAGCATCTCGGATTTCTTGAATCAATGATTTAGTAGAAGTTATTAC
Organism: Sinocyclocheilus grahami; assembly: GCF_001515645.1. Taxonomy (NCBI): domain Eukaryota; kingdom Metazoa; phylum Chordata; class Actinopteri; order Cypriniformes; family Cyprinidae; genus Sinocyclocheilus; species Sinocyclocheilus grahami. The sequence continues at coordinate 2,599 of NW_015505571.1, forward strand.
TCCACCTGCGCATGATGTCATTAATGACAGTCATATGTCTAACCAATGTGGTTCAAACAACGGAGGTGCGAGCATGTCATTAAGGGTTTCGGGACCGTTTTTTCCTAAATGAGTTAAGTGCAAACCCCACACCACAGGTGATTTCATTGGTCAACTCAATCACAGATTTACCGGACACGTTCAGACATAAGAAAAATCATGGATCTGATCGCTGCAAACAGTAATATTATCCATTAGGATGTACTACCATGGATTAGGATGTACAGAGCTAAGGTTATGGTTAGTGGTTAGTATTTGTTTTTAGTCACTTATTGACATGACCAATAAAATACTGAAAATCAGGGTTTGCGCTTAACTTGTTTAAGAAAACAATAAACAATACATGGCATGTAGCATAGCTTTAGGTAAAAGTTTTTATCAATACTTTTAAGAACTGAATAAAAATGCTTACATTTGGAGTCAACGTTTCCTTTATTCCTTGTACCATTTTTATTTATTTATAATTTTTTTTACTTGGCTCATCAAAATGCATTCTGAGATTGCTGTATTCCCAAAAAAGGCACTTGCAACACTTTCATTCTGATGAAAATGAGGTCTTATAGAGTAGCATAATTTTACTGAGAACTTTGCAACAGCCTTTGTGTCGCGTGCTTACATAAATCTTAACTATCATGCGAAACTGCCATCTTGATGTTCTGCCAAGAGAAGTTTGTGTGAAAAAAATGACACCAAAAATGCCCTTCTCTTCCTCTAACCACAATGGAATTATCACAGCTTTCACAGTATTTTCACACGTACAGCCTTCAAATTACCAAGCAGCCAGTCACTTCGGGAACTACATGTCTCTACTCATTTTAAGCTGTTATTTGTCAGTAAAGCAACTCCCTGAAGAAGAAAATAAGTAGACAGACTTCTCTGCATTTCACATCATTCATGATAATGTGAAAAACAAGCAGCTTTGGCAGTGGAATGTGATTTATTTGAGGCCTTTTTTTTCTCGTTTAAAAGTCTGTTTGATGCGGGTGGCAGTCATAATGGTTGAATAGTTGTGGGCTAGTGAGGGTTCCTCCCTAAGAAGTGTTTGTTTGTGTTTCACTAGCACAGCTGGAAAAAACTCGGAGCCATATCTCATGCAGGCCAACCACATCATGTGGCCAGAAAGGTGAATTAATGTGTGACAAGAGATGACAGCAATTATTCTCCTCCAGATGTTCAGAAGATCCATTTTCACTTGAAAATGAATGGAAAAACAAGTTAAAAAGACTAAAAATCAAATGCTGCTTGACAGACAACAAACCTTCTAGCTATGAAATCAGCAGAGAAACCCAGTACTCCAGTGTTGAACACTTGGACACTATTGGGAAGGAGTCAACAAAGCACTTACTGGAAGTTTGCTTTTACTTTGCATCCTCAAGATAAGAGATTCCATAACAGCATCGGGGCCGGATGGAGAACAGGAATTCTCCTGCACTGATGGACCACATTTAGGAGGTTCACTGGTACAAGACAATGCTTTCAAGATGTTCTGGTGACAAACTCCACTAAAATAAGGACTATCTATCTAGTCAAAACAGCAGAGATTCAGGTCTGAAGTCAGATGCTTGGATGGCTTGGTTCCTCTTATTAAGGCAGTTTAACGTGTGTTAGTATAGTGTGACATTGACAGAACTCCATCAATATTTGCCATGCCTGGATGTCAGCAGGTGAAAACTTTCCACAGGAGCAGTAGCAGATCTTCCCTTATATGGATCTGGGTGCTGAGCGCTGATATGATGAGCTCTGCTGTTGAGTTTACGGCTTCCTAAATAGTTTTGTTTCCATTTCACTGAGCTATAAAACCTCTGGGTATGTGCTCGTCTTCATTACTGACCGTGTGTCATGTTCATCTCACCCAGTCGGGACATTGAGACTTGGTGGTTTACCTGAGGATACATGCATTTTTGAAGTAACTGTTTATTGACTTGTCAAGTCAATAAGTGTGCTGCCTATCTATAGACACTATTCTAAGACATCATCTGGCATAAAAGATGCTCCAAAAAGTAGGTAGTAAACATTACATGTGTTGCTTACAGACATTGCAATCCCAGAATGCATTGAACTCTATTTGAATTGTTGATTCTCCTGTGCACTTATTATAAAATGTTATTTGTACACATTACACATTATATTGAATTCATGAACCATGGGAAGCCCAGGGCATTCGTGGTTTTGAGTGAGTGAAACACACACAGTCACTTGGACACACAGACAAAGTGTTAATGGTGACTCTGCGTCACAACTGCAAGTTGTTTTGAGTGAGACATACCATAGCATCCCACACCTCTTGACAAGCTGTCCGCTCACCCGAGATCAGGCCCTCATGACCCTGTCAGTATTTGTTCAGATGCTGTGACTGTTCTCGTGTCAGTCTTGGTGTGGGGGGTTCACACTTCCTGTCTGAGAGCTGGAAGAAATGGGAGAGAGGCCAAGATCAGTCAGAGGAATTCATCTAAGTTCAACTCCTCTACTGACTCTATTGAACTTAGTCATAAAATCTGATGCTGAGCTTATGATGTTTTAAGAAAACTACCAAGGGATGTTAGCAGTCAGCAGTGTGGTGTCTAATATCTCCTCAAAGCTTTGACGAGGAAAACCTCATTGTGAAAGAGATGAAAGAGGAAGTCTGATGAAAGTCTGAAAATCAAGGGTCACCCTTTCCATTACATTAGGGCTCTTTTATTCTTGATAGAACAGAAGATAATAAAAAGAAATGGAAGACAATAAAATGAATGAAATAATGGTTTATTGGAGCATTTATACCTGGAAAACCTTGAACTTTAACAGCATATGATTGGCTTAGCCTCAATCAATTGCCGACCTTGTCATTAATTTGTAATTTCAGTGATACTTTGATACAAACCAGTGCAGATTAGCAAACTACTCATGCACAGTTTGCAAAATTTCATGGAAATACTTGGACGACATGGCACATTTGTCAAAATGAGACACTGAACGGGATATTGTATCCCATAATGCATGCAATGCACTCCACTTGAACCTCCATTTACAGTGTGATAAATGAACCAGAGCCACAATGTTTTTACTCCTTTTTGACTCATTATGTGCTTGTACTAACAAAAGTAATCATATTTATATGGAAGTCTATTTCCACCTCAGAGTGAAAAATAAAAAAAGGTAATTATGAGAAAAAGTTTAAAATATGAAATAAAGTTGCATTGCAAAATAGAAGTCACATAATCATATATAGTCAGAATTACTAACAAAGCAACAATTGTGAGATATACAGTGACGATTGAAAAAATAAAATTTGAGACAGTCACAAAAACAATTGTGATATATAGTCCCATTGTGAGATAACAATTTGCAATTGTGAGATATTGTCACGATTTCGGTTCATGGACTTCCGTTTATTCACCACCAGATGTCACCCTTTCCATTACATTGACTCTCGCACTACACAAACTGTTGCATAGCACCCCGGACTACATTTCCCATCATTCTTTGCACAATTTGCACACAGCCCTGATTGCACTCATTTCACACAGCTGTTTCTAATTACCTCACTCATTATATAACACCCACTCTAACCACATTTCTCTGCTGAGTATTGTTTAGCCTGTACCCCTTTCAGAGTCTCCGTGTTTTCCTTGTTTTGCCTTGCCTTGCCTTGCCTTGCCTGTTTTTGCGGTTCTTGATCTTTGCCTGTTTTCCTGGTTTTTTCCCTCTCGTCTCGCCCCTGTGATTCTGTCTGCTGATCGGTGACCTATGCTAGCCCTACGATTATTCTTGTGTCTTGCCCGCCATATACCTGTTTGCCTGTGTTCTGACCCTGCCTGTCTTATGACCATGTCTCTGTCTTCTCCAATTAAAGCTTTGCATTTGGATC
>NW_015505571.1:6692-6952 GCF_001515645.1 Sinocyclocheilus grahami
CGGAGGAAGAACGCGATGCAATGTGTGTGACTGAAGTGGTGGCTGTACCAGAGCACGCTCACAAAATGGCGGCAGCAGCGGAGCCTGATCGCAAGATGGCGGCCACACCAGAGCACGCTCACAAGATGGCGGCGACAGCAGAGCACATTCACAAGATGGCAGACACAACCGCATCGAGTCTAGTCACAGTTGATCTTCCCGAGTCGAGTCTAGTCACAGTTGATCATCATGAGTCAAGTCAAGTCACAGCTGATATTCAT
>NW_015505571.1:7129-7403 GCF_001515645.1 Sinocyclocheilus grahami
CAGCTCCTGTCTGCCTCACCAAGATTCCCAAGGTCAGTCCTTCGATATCCCAGTCTGGTATCCAGTGTGAGGGATGCACCGCTGGTGTCTGCACGCACCGCTGGTATCCCCAAACCCACTCACTCTAACCCTTCTGTTCATGAACTGATTCCCCTGTCTGAAGTGTTTCCCCTGATGGGGATCGCCTTTTGTTGCGTTTGGGCTGCATACACCTCCACAGAACTCCCAGAGGCGGCAGCACCCACTATCAGGTCTGCAGAGTCGGTGGCTGAAG
>NW_015505571.1:10439-16046 GCF_001515645.1 Sinocyclocheilus grahami
CATTTCCTCCGCATATTTCCAGAAACTCGGCGAGCCCTTGTCCATTGCTGTTTATTCAGCTTTAGTAGCGTTTGGGTGGGGAAAGCCACAGCAGCGAGACAGAAAAAGAAAGAAAATGCTTACGGCAGGGCTTTTCTTCTACTGAAAGATGTGGCTTCTTTTCTTTGCCAAGAAAAGAAGCCACTTTCCTTTCTAAGAACGAGACAGCAAGGTGTTGCGTTACACCAAAAACTAATTCTGACGGTTCCAGGCTAGCACTCATGAATAAACGGTGCATTATCGCTGCCAACATCTCTAAGCTTTTGTCTCTGGTACTTCTCAAAGTGCTCAGACCATCTTAACTGAACTTCCATGCTGGTCCAGGCTAGAACAAACAAACCTTCAACCATATACTATAATGTTGTGATGGCTAAATTCACATGTAGCATTTAAAACGACCAATGCTGATCTATTTGTGTGGTGTTGAAACGCGCAAATGCTGGTCTATAAAATGTTTATGAGGACAGTTTGATGTGCCTTTCTGAGGAGGGGTGTCATGACGACGGAAGGGTGTGCTCAGATGATTGAACGCATTCTTCAAACCAGTGCCAGCTTTAGGCTGCTAAAAGACACTAGCTCCTCACCTCAAGTATTTGGTGTCCAACATGAGCTCGAATCCAGATATATCAGTGGCATCATTGCTGACTCAGAAATGCTGACAGCTAGTCACACCACGGTTAGTGGAACAGCATGGAAGATTCCTTATAAGATAGCCAACAGCAGAAATTAGAGCACTGGTTCCAAAATGTTTTAAGGTGGTGGATCACTTAAAGAATATTACAAAATGTGTCCACCAATTGTGGCCACAAACTAAGAATTCGTTCCCACAACTTATTAATATGTGGCCATGTTGTATTAATTCATCCACTTGTTTTAATTTAGTTAAATCGTGGCGAATTAGTACAACATATACACAATTTACATAAAAAGAGGGAACTAATTAATAAAGCGTGTAATAATTTTTGGCTGTGATATCTTTTTTTTTTCATGCACATCATGTTCGGGCTCCATACAAATGATTTACCTTGACTGCTACTAAATGAGCCATTTCTGGCTAAAGTAGGCCTACTGGACTGAACACTCATGTACACTGATATAAAAACTGTTCATTATGTTACTCAAGTGAGACAACAGAAACATTTTTTAGTAATTTAGTCTTTTTTAAATATAGTTTATTTAGTTTTAGTTAGCTATATATGGAAGCTTGTTTCCACCACAGAATAAAAAAACCGAAAAAAGTGTCTTGAACTGCACATTGAAACGGGGGTTGAGGATCCAAATGCAGTGTTTTTTTTTTTAGTAATTTAGTCTTTTTTAAATATAGTTTATTTAGTTTTAGTTAGCTATATATGGAAGCTTGTTTCCACCACAGAATAAAAAAAACCGAAAAAAGTGTCTTGAACTGCACATTGAAACGGGGGTTGAGGATCCAAATGCAGTGTTTTAATGAAGGGGTAATCCACAAAGTCCAAAACAGGCAAAGGTCATAACACGGGCAATCAGTCCAAACAAAAGCAACAGTAGTGATGTTAGGTTCTGTGCCGAGGCTTCGGAGCGTGTGTCGAGAAATGACCTAATTGATGACGTCCGAAGCCTCGCTTACACTCTAAAAAATGCTTAGGTCAAAACAGCCCAATTGCTGGGTTTGTCCCTATTTTACCCAGCACTGGGTTGTATTTAACCCAGCACTTTTTAGAGTGTAGCCTGACTGCTTCAGGAAGCGGTTCGAATCTTGTAAATTCAGAGTCCTCTACCCTGTTAAACTCAGCCACTTTCCAGTTTTAGACTAATAATATTGGCCCTCCTTCCTATTATGAGCAAAGACTTGATTTACACACATTTGATAGCCCCATTAATTTCAAGCCAATACGTTTATTACACAGTTATGTTATATTATGTTATACAATCATTATGAAATACACATTATATTCATATAAATAGATTAGTCTGTGGAAATATAATTTTCTAAGCCTTAACTGGCGCAAAACAGTGTGTCATAGGCTAATGCAGTGTTTCCCAACCGGGGTACCGTCTGTGGAGAGTGTAAAAAAATCTATTTTTTTTTAAATATTACAACAAAAAAAAAATTTGAATTTGCTAAAATGTTCAAAAAAAGCATCTATTATATAATATCCATTTCTGATGTTGCCAATAATTAGAGATGCACCGAAATTTTGGCTGCCGAAAATTAGTTCACCGCTCAGGTTTCACTTTCACGTGGTGTGATGCTCTGCATATTATCCCGCTCTATGCGTGCGCGCTCCACTCCGCTCAGTCGCTCCACTCGTATACCGTTCATGCTCATCGGAACAGCAAAGTCCACTCAAAAATTGAGCCGATAGGAAACATCGATGTAGTACAGTATTGTTTCTGTCTGCAATAGCCCTACTGTGTTGTAACATGGTGTGGTATATGGGCAACTCCGGTAACGCTGACCTCTCATTCATTGATCTGCTAACCACTATGTTATCCTCGCGTGCTCTGATAATAATAGCTTTCTAGGACTAAACATTATTTGGATAATATCTGGATATATAATGGATAAATATCTTAACCCTACTGTTAGACCTACCTAAAAAACTAAAAAGCAATTTATTTAATTCGAAGGCCTGTCGTTAATTTTTATTTGTGCTATCATTATTAATTTCTTTATTTGTTCTTATTTTATTAGTGACTGTTTACTTATCATTTTTTATTCAATTCAAAGTTTGAAATCAAGCTATCTCGTGCTACTGCACCAAAATGACCCCACTGTAAAATAAAAAAAACACTGAGTGAGCAAAAATGAGTGAGCTAGCTAATTATAATGGTAATTAAATCATGTTTACATATGAATAAAAGCCAACATTAAAATCTGTCATATAAATTGGTCTCTTCATTAGAAATTAGCCTACTGATTGCCACCATTGATGGACAAAAAATTTTAATATTAAAAATATCTGTATGACATTATATTCTGCAGTTCTTCCCTGTTGTACCGAATATCTATACTTTTCAAATTATCATATCGACGTTAGAAATTCAAATATTGTAACAAAATTAATTTTGTAGGGTGCCACAAGTTTGTTAAAATTTCCAAAGGGTGCCGCGACTAAAGAAAGGTTGGGAAACACTGGGCTAATGCATCTGCTTGGTTTACACTCTTTGGCCACCAGGTGGTATTGTGAGCAAATTAAGTCTCGAGAAATGAACCCTTTTGTGAACCACTTGGATGAAAAGCTTCAATGCTTCATAAGGCTTCATCTCGCCATCACTAAGCAACAGGCAAAGGGAAATTCAAAAACAGACTGGATAAACAAACCAGGAACCAAGACACAGGAGAACTAGGTCACTAGAAATGCAGATGACACATGCAAGACTTAGCAATGAATGACAAAAATGAACCAGGCTTAGCCTATATAGGGTGAGCAGGGGTTAACGAGACACAGGTGCAAACAATGAGTGCTGATGAGTCCGGGCAAAGGATTAATGGAGATGAAGCCCAAGAATGAGTGACAGAGGTATGGGATGGAGTGCCCTCTGGTGGTTATCAAGTGGTGATCGTGACAAAAAGATAATAGCGACTTTTGATCTCACAATTCTGACTTTTTTCTTGCAAATTTTATATCCTGCAATTTTGATTCCTTTTCTCAGAATTGTGAGATATAAACACATTTGTGAGTTATAAAGTCCAATTGTGACATTTTCTTACAATTGCGAGGCTATATCTCACAATTCTGACTTGCAAGTGCATGTTATAAAGTAAGAATTGCGAGATATGAACACACAATTCTGAGAAAAAAGTGTATATCATGCAATTCTGAGATGTAAACACAATTGCGAGAAAAAGTCAGAATTGTGTGACAAAAACTTGCAATTACCTTTATTATTATTATTATTATTATTATTATTATTAATCCTGTGTTGGAAACTGGCTTCCATAACTATAACCCTGAACCATAACCAAGAAATTATTTAATGACTGCAATGCTTCTTATAAATATTTTGAGAACTACAGTTACATTTGTTTCTTGCATGTGCAAAACTACATACTGTACAATGATGCTGCGTGTGGGCACAGCCAATAGTTTGCTAAGGTGTTCAGAATGGCTTTAAGTGTATTGCAAAGGAGTTCAGGATCATTAATAGGTGGTTACTTACTGGCCCAAGCTAGAAAATAAGACCCTAGAAATGGATTGCGCCCCTCCTTCATTGTAAGTTTATTATTTAACCCGGTTTTAAGTTAATACATAAATGTTTAATGCTTAAAGTAATGGCTTGGTCAGATCACTAAACCCAAGTATGAGCAAAAGTAATAGTGATGCTAGTTTTAGCAGACACTGCTGCTAACTAAGAACAGATGACAGCACGCTGTATTTGGAAATGCGCAGTTAATGACATCTCAGACAGTAAACAGCGTCCCCGGAGAGCACACGCTGCGTCTCATGAGCCGCGCTCCTCAGGGATGACACCACGCGGAAATCGGGCAACCCCTTTCACGAACAAGCCTAAAATAGGCACGCGTATATAGGCTATATACATACATACAATTGTTGTATGTGCACTCGTTACAGTGTAATTATACAACTAAATACTGACTAATATTAATTAACATTTACTATAAAATTAAGGTTATAATTTGGTTTAGGAATAGTTGCTTGTAATTATGCATAATTTTCTGTTATTACTATAGTAAGGACACATAAGATGTATAACAAGGACACTAACGGATATCACAAAATTTCAAAGATTAGCAGCTTTATGAGTCATAAATCACTGAAGCATATCAGCGTCAGCCAGAAATGCGACCGCTGCCCTCTCAATACCAGCTTCATTCCTTTGGTACGACTGCGGCAATCTAAACAAAGCCTCTAATTTCACAAAAATGTGTCCAGCTTACAGGAAACCGACAGCAGGGCATGTGCTGCTCATGTAGCTGAATACTAGCACACAGCAATAGCACATAAAAAATAATGGACTGCAAATGGTTTTACAATCTGTCCAAGGCTTTTATAAAGGGAAATTCTTCCAGAAATGTAAAGGGGTCATATGATGCGATTTCAAGTTTTCCTTTCTCTTTGGAGTGTTACAAGCTGATTGTGCATAGATAAGATCCCTGAAGTTGCAAAGACTAAAGTCTCAAAACCAAAGAGATATTCTTTATCAAAGTTAAGATTCTGCCACACCCCCCTAAAACGGCTCGTTCTAACACACCCCCACATATCTACGTCACTATGTGGAAATATTTGCATAATGCGCCCAAATGTGCACGCAAAGAAAGAAGGCGTGGTTTCAGTAACCGCAGTTAGTGTTGAAGCAGCCATGTCAGGGAGACACTGTGTGTTTCTAGGCAAAAGCAGAAGTACATTATTTGGCCTTCTGAAAGTAGATGCATTTAGGAATCTTTAAGATCACTTACAACAGAACAGCAATGCATTTTATGGACGACCGTTTCGTGAACCAAGGAGAGGAGGTCATTCTGACTTTGCTATGACAATCCGGCGCTTCTGAATCAGCTACTGTTTCGTTATTAGTTTAAGTATTTGCTATTGACTGTTCAAATGCGGAGTTTTGCACATCGTGTGTGTG
>NW_015505571.1:16702-58207 GCF_001515645.1 Sinocyclocheilus grahami
GCTAAAAAGAACATTATTTTGTGTATTTGGTGTAATGAAATGTGTTTATGTGGTTTAAGGTAAAAAAACACATTATTTTCCACATACCGTACATTATTGTTTCTCCTCTATGCCCGCTTTTCTGAAACGCGTCGATTTTTACAAAGCTCCTCTGTCTGAAAAGCAAGGTGTGCTCTGATTGGGCAGCTATCCAGTGCGTTGTGATTGGCCGAATACCTCAAGCGTGTGAATAAAAGTTACGCCTTCTTTCTTTGCGTGAACATTTGGGCGGCGTTATGCAAATCTTCCCACATCGTGATGTAGATATGTGGGAGCGTGTTAGAACGAGCCGTTTTAGGTAGGCGTGGCTGACTCTTAACTTTTATAAAGAATATCTCTTTGGATTTGAGACTTTAGTCTTTGCAACTTTACAGATCCTCTTTATGCACCAAGAGCTTGTAACACTCCAAAGAGAAAGGAAAAATTGAAATCGCATCATATGCCCTCTTTAAAGGTCATGCGCCGCTTCACACGTGACTGAACAGAGCTACACAGACCTCAGCTGAGCTCAGTATTCAGTGAACATTCAGATTTACACACTGGAGGAAGATGGTTGATATCTCATGGATTTTGGACTGAATCTGAGCCAAAAGCCAAAACCAACGTCCCTCCTTTTACTGCGTTATGTACTGTATGGTGTGCATTTTGTAGAGACAGAATGGCTGCAATTTTTGTTCTTTTCTTTTTGAGGGGGCTTTGTTATTATTATTATTATTTTTTTTTTTTAAGTAGGCTGGACTCATAAGTAGCCTACAACACACTTCAGCAGCCTAATATGGTTTTCATTAGACAAGCTTTACTCTAGTCTGTTGGACTTCATCTGTCTGGCCTTAATATCTAGAATGGGAACTAATGGATAGAATTAAGAGTAAATAATGTATGTATGTTTCTGTCTCATCTCATATCAACAGTATCAATTTGTTGATTATCACTTAAGAACATGGCAATGAAATCACGTTTAACGCTCGTTATACTCTCCCATTTTGGTCGAACATGCTGTTCTCTTATAGCTCGCTGTCGGGAGTCGAAGCAAAAGCTGCCACATGTCCTTTTTTGGTCACATAGACTGTAATTTGGCCATCCGCAATATAATTCCCAGAATGACCGTGACCACAACACATGAAGTAACAGCGCCACCTGCCGGAGAGAATGTGTCACATCTCGAGCTGCACCAACTGCGTCGAACGCGTTCACACGCCCTTATTAATTATGCTGACGAAATAAAACGCAGAACATGTAAGTGAAAGGATGTGAATATATTTCTGAGCCTAAATATTTATAATGGTCGTAAAAACACTGTGAGCATTTGCTTGGTTTAGTGTGTACTTGGATATAATTACCACTTTACACACAGGAATCCCAGCAAAAACTTTGAGATGCATTTAAAACTTACCACAGCTGCTCTATACCAAGTCTAGACAAAACTGGAGCAACAGGCAAAAGTGTTTTTTTTTTGGTCTAACTTATGCCACATTTAATGAAAAGTTCGTAGATTGCTATGTAGCCTAGTTGCTAGGGGTTTCTGGTAGATATGATAAAAAAATAGCTTTTATTTATTTATTATTATTATTATTTAAGATCCATTTACACGGCAAAAGAAATACAAAAATAATTATAATAAAGAATAATAAAAAATATATAACACTGGTAACATTTTATCTTGAAAAATAAATACAAACATAAATAATAATAATAGTAATATTTCTATTTTTTAAAGATAAAACTTTTAACAGTATTATTTTCCAGTTATTTAAAACCCTTTAATAAAAATATTATATATATGTAATATAAAAAATAAAATACAATTGAATAATTACAATAAATAGTGTGTGTAATACACACACACACACATATATTTATATGTAGGCTATATACATACAATTGTTGTATGTGCACTCGTTACAGTGTAATTATACAACTAAATACTGACTAATATTAATTAACATTTACTATAAAATTAAGCTTATAATTTGGTTTAGGAATAGTTATTACTATAGTAATGACACATAAGATGTATAACAAGGACACTAAAATAAAGTGTTACCTATTAACTGATTAAAAAAATGTAACATTATAATTATCAAAATCCGGTGTAATTATCATCATGTAATTATCAAAACCCCACAAAAAAAAAAAAAAAAAAATTTACACGGCAAAAGAAATACAAAAATAATTATAATAAAGAATAATAAAAAATATATAACACTGGTAACATTTTATCTTGAAAAATAAATACAAACATAAATAATAATAATAGTAATATTTCTATTTTTTAAAGATAAAACTTTTAACAGTATTATTTTCCAGTTATTTAAAACCCTTTAATAAAAATATTATATATATGTAATATAAAAGATAAAATACAATTGAATAATTACAATAAATAGTGTGTGTAATACACACACACACACATATATTTATATGTAGGCTATATACATACAATTGTTGTATGTGCACTCGTTACAGTGTAATTATACAACTAAATACTGACTAATATTAATTAACATTTACTATAAAATTAAGCTTATAATTTGGTTTAGGAATAGTTATTACTATAGTAATGACACATAAGATGTATAACAAGGACACTAAAATAAAGTGTTACCTATTAACTGATTAAAAAAATGTAACATTATAATTATCAAAATCCGGTGTAATTATCATCATGTAATTATCAAAACCCCACAAAAAAAAAAAAAAAAAAAAAAAAAAAATGCTTTCACAAATTATACTTTGTTGAAACTTTTTATTTTCAGGGCAATACAAAAAATACTTTCGTGACCAGATAAATATTATACATACAGCATTTTAATGTTCATTATTATTATTATCATTATTAATGTCACTATGTCAGTTGATTAAAGACAGCCCTAACTCTAGTTCAAAAGAAGGCGATAGTTCTTGCTGTTTACCACATGTTCAACCACATATTGCAATATCTTCATTATAGCTATAACTCGAAGTAAAAAAACTAAACAAAAAAAACGTGGTTTATTGAAATGAAAAGCAAGATAACCTTGTTCTTTTTTGGGACACTTTAATATTCTACTTCACGTGGACAAGCTGAAAGCAGTCAGTGCTGACAGAAACAATCACATCCTTCCTTTTCCTACTCGTGGTTTGTTCATTTGTAGTGAAGCTGTACATCTAAATAGTTAATCGTGCGGCAGTATAGCGGCCTGCCAAGGCAAGTGCTTCTTTAGGCCTCAGTAGGTACAATATTGCAGAACAGAATCAAACGGCCGCCCAATGGACGTCAGATTTAGTCACCATACTCGGCTTAGACTGGAAACAACGCTGTACACATCCAAAGCTAGTTCGAACAGGACAAAGGACATCTGCTTCACGCATTTAAAGACGGACGATGCTTATACTTGCTCAGTATTGGTAGACGGAGCTCTGTTGCTGATCCGAAACACCTTAACATTAAATTCCAGTGAAATCTGGTCCTTAAGCAGCATAAAAGAGCAACTTGCACACACTGAGCTACTGCAGAAGTCAGAATAAGGCACTATGACACAATGCAGTCCAGATCTGAAGTCACAACAGTCAGTTCTCATCTTTTAAGTGCCACACGTTATTCTACGCAACACAAACAGGAAATGAAACGGGAATTACACACTCTTAAAAGATTCCACTGGGATTTTCACGATACATGATAAGCAGAAGAGATGTGTTATTTGCAGGTAAGACTACACTGCGCTTCGTGCTGTGTTCCTAACAGCCATGCAGGTACAATCTCAAACAGGAAGTTGATCTGCGGTGGATCTATTGCAAAGTAGATCTCAAAAAGACTACAAATGCGAGCATATGTGTTTTATGAGAGCTGTGATATTAGAAAGTACAACACTGAGATTCTGGCTGCGTTCAGAATGGAATACTAGCGCTCCGCGTACTGCATACTGCACAGTATATACTGTATACTGCCTACTATTGTTTTAAAAAATAGCATGTGAAACAGTGGATTATTAAGATTCAATGATATACATTTCAGACGGTAAGTATGCTACATTGTTGTCACATGACCTTGCCACGTAGCCTGTTTGGCGCAATTTGTGTAAAGTTCTTCTAACACAGCTCTAGATGCACGTTATATTTGGAATGAAATGCTAGCATTCTGCGTATTCAATACTTAAAATAGTATACACTGTTTACTGTCTACTATTTAAAAAAAATAGCATGTTGAATAGTGTGCAGTATGCAATCAGCAATGTGTTATATCGTTGACACACCTCAACACATTTAATTCAGATTGCTTTCAAAAGGTTTTTCGGATTTTTATCCAATTATGTGCAAAAAATACGGAAATGTTGCTGCAAATTAAAGATGTGTAGTATGCTAGTATGCTATTTCGAATACAGCCAAAATTGTGTCTGGTATTATTTTTCTGTTCATTCATCACATTGGAAATAAAAAACGAATTTGAGCACACTGCATTGTGGGATATAGTGTTCCACACAGTGTACCGTTTCTCCATACTGCACATTTTGGCAAATATAGTAGGTCGTCTGGTTATTTCAATAAAGAAAATCTGCATACTGTGCAAAGTGTAGTGTGTTATATTGTTGAAACATGACCTAATTATTATGCACATTTAATTTGTGTCCAACCGTCTTGAAATGTTTCACTTTTTCCCCCACATTTTTTCAAATAGGCCTATTCTATTATTATTATTTTTTAAATTTTGATGCATATAAAAGATATAAAAAAAGATATGTAGTGTGTCAATTTGAAATCGGCCAAAATTGAGGCTTTGCATACTGTGCAAAGTATGCATCTGCAGAAATAGTATGAGTAGTATGGTAGTGTGTTAATCCGAACATATCCATTGTGTTTGGGCAAACCTCATTCCTGCCCACCTGACTAAGCTCACACCCAGAGGAACCATGGGAAACCTTACAATCTAGGATACAGCTGAGGTATGAAGAGACGACTGAATGAAACAATTTGCGTGAATTGAAAGAACTGAAAGACATGATACTTCCTTAATCCGTAGAGCCCTCAACTTGACCTACAAAAGCAAAGAGAAGCTGGAAGCTACTCGAATAAAGTTCTGCTAAGAATAAATAACACGACAAAGAGCACCAGTACATTCTTTCCTTATAGCTAGCTAGAATTCATAACCTTGCTAACATAATCCAGTTCTAGAGTGGCACATGTATGAATCGAGCAGTGCATTCAAGAGGCGTTTGAAACTGGGATTTTCACGATACATGATAAGCAGAAGAGATGTGTTATTTGCAGGTAAGACTACACTGCGCTTCGTGCTGTGTTCCTAACAGCCATGCAGGTACAATCTCAAACAGGAAGTTGATCTGCGGTGGATCTATTGCAAAGTAGATCTCAAAAAGACTACAAATGCGAGCATATGTGTTTTATGAGAGCTGTGATATTAGAAAGTACAACACTGAGATTCTGGCTGCGTTCAGAATGGAATACTAGCGCTCCGCGTACTGCATACTGCACAGTATATACTGTATACTGCCTACTATTGTTTTAAAAAATAGCATGTGAAACAGTGGATTATTAAGATTCAATGATATACATTTCAGACGGTAAGTATGCTAAATTGTTGTCACATGACCTTGCCACGTAGCCTGTTTGACGCAATTTGTGTAAAGTTCTTCTTCTAACACAGCTCTAGATGCAGGTTATATTTGGAATGAAATGCTAGCATTCTGCGTATTCAATACTTAAAATAGTATACACTGTTTACTGTCTACTATTTAAAAAAATAGCATGTTGAATAGTGTGCAGTATGCAATCAGCAATGTGTTATATCGTTGACACACCTCAACACATTTAATTCAGATTGCTTTCAAAAGGTTTTTCGGATTTTTATCTAATTATGTGCAAAAAATACGGAAATTTTGTTGCAAATTAAAGATGTGCAGTATGCTAGTATGCTATTTCGAATA
This sequence comes from Sinocyclocheilus grahami, assembly GCF_001515645.1. Lineage (NCBI taxonomy): Eukaryota > Metazoa > Chordata > Actinopteri > Cypriniformes > Cyprinidae > Sinocyclocheilus > Sinocyclocheilus grahami. The sequence goes on from NW_015505571.1 coordinate 22,660, forward strand.
CAGCCAAAATTGTGTCTGGTATTATTTTTCTGTTCATTCATCACATTGGAAATAAAAAACGAATTTGAGCACACTGCATTGTGGGATATAGTGTTCCACACAGTGTACCGTTTCTCCATACTGCACATTTTGGCAAATATAGTAGGTCATCTGGTTATTTCAATAAAGAAAATCTGCATACTGTGCAAAGTGTAGTGTGTTATATTGTTGAAACATGACCTAATTATTATGCACATTTAATTTGTGTCCAACCGTCTTGAAATGTTTCACTTTTTCCCCCACATTTTTTCAAATAGGCCTATTCTATTATTATTATTTTTTAAATTTTGATGCATATAAAAGATATAAAAAAAGATATGTAGTGTGTCAATTTGAAATCGGCCAAAATTGAGGCTTTGCATACTGTGCAAAGTATGCATCTGCAGAAATAGTATGAGTAGTATGGTAGTGTGTTAATCCGAACATATCCATTGTGTTTGGGCAAACCTCATTCCTGCCCACCTGACTAAGCTCACACCCAGAGGAACCATGGGAAACCTTACAATCTAGGATACAGCTGAGGTATGAAGAGACGACTGAATGAAACAATTTGCGTGAATTGAAAGAACTGAAAGACATGATACTTCCTTAATCCGTAGAGCCCTCAACTTGACCTACAAAAGCAAAGAGAAGCTGGAAGCTACTCGAATAAAGTTCTGCTAAGAATAAATAACACGACAAAGAGCACCAGTACATTCTTTCCTTATAGCTAGCTAGAATTCATAACCTTGCTAACATAATCCAGTTCTAGAGTGGCACATGTATGAATCGAGCAGTGCATTCAAGAGGCGTTTGAAGCTTATCGTCACGCGAGCGAATAATGAAAGCTTATGGTCTGACATCACACTATAAGTAAATTTTATAAGTAAATTTTGTCTGGTTTGCGGCTTCCAGCTTCAGATATTAATAGTTTCACATTGGTTGCATTATAAAACATGACACACTGACATTGTGTAGGATTAGTTATCGAGATTCTTACGGTAAGATATCGCCAATGTGTGGCATACTATTGATACATAAAACACACAATCACGCACACGCTCGATCAAACCTCTAACAAGTGCTTAACACCTTAATACATGATTAAAAAAACAAGAACAAAAAATATTAGCCCTATGTAAGACGAAATCCATTCATACCCCAACATACAGCCAAATCAGTGGCGGTAGTCCCATGTGAGCCAATCACATTTAACTTTAACAAGTCACCTGACAGTTACACAACCAATGACGTGTGACATCTCTAGCTCTGTATATAAGGAGCAGTCAATCATCCATAACAATCATGATCCGATGGATATCACGTCCAATCAGACGAGGCGTGTTCAGCTCTGGTCTTCTCGCAGTTCGCTGGGCAGGAACTTGTATTGTTGCTGTCGGATGTGGGCGAGTTTCTTCCGGGCTTCTTCTAACTCCCTCTCCTTTCTGAGCATCTCCTCCTGTGCTGCAATGATCTGGAAATAATGCAAAACTATTAGTCACTGAATAGGCAACATTTATGAAAATTGAGCAGAACAAATTCCTGTGTAAATCATTAAAAAAAACGATTCTTGTGTAAATTGTTGCACTGCGATATAACTACGAACAATTTATAAAAAATTCCTTCCGCTGTGACATGACATGAGAATGCACATGCAAAATTGTACGTTACAATGGACTTACAAACATGCAGATTCTTTCTGCTCATGTTTCAAAAACATGAATGGTAAATGTGACAGTTTACAGACTAGAATTAAGATCAGTTCAAACATGGTTTCACAGATGAATTACACAAACTCATTCTACTCGTTTCATGCATGAATGTAACATGATTATGACCATTTATGTAAGAAAGATTACCATAGAAATTCTTTCTGGTTATGGTCCATGAATGAATGCAAAAATGTACTCAAAAACAGTTTACACAATTTTTTTTGACTTGTGTTCTCTGAATGCGACAAATGCAAATGAATACAATTTACGCAAGAATGAGTTACACAAACTTGTTCTTGTTGCATTCATGAACGTGATGATAATGCAACAAATGACTGTAATGGAATGGTTTTATGAGCAATTATAAAATGCATTTTTTCTGTTTCATGCACAAATGCAATATGACTGCAGATCATTGTGGCAATTTATGCAAGAATGTTTTATACAGGTTTGTTTGCTTAAGTTGCATGCATGCAAGAAATGCAGATGAATTCAATTGGTTTTCACAGATTCATTCATTCTGTTTCATATGCATGAATGTGACAAATGCATCAAATTACATAAGAATGGTTTTTACCAACAATTACCACCAATTCTTTTTGCTTGTGTTTTGTGAATAAATAAATACAACATCATTATGGCAATTCATGCAATAACGGTTTGTACAAATTAGTTTTGCTTGTGTTGCATGAATGCAAACGATAGCAGATGAATGCCATTTATGCAAGAATGATTTACACAGATTCTGCGTGTTTCAAGCATTAACTCAACAATTTACGCAAGAATTGTTTTATAAACAATGTGTACAGAAATTCTTTCTTTTCATGTTTCACGAATGAGTGCCAATATTTGTATACAATGTTAAAGTTTCAGATCTAAAACTTGGTCTGCAATCAGTCCTGCCGATTGTTTAAAACCAGTTTCCTTAGATGAAGACAGCCAAATCTTTTGCAGTACTATGATACATAAATAACGCTTACTACATATAGCCAAGGAAAAATGCCAAGGGATGTTTTTTCTTCCAGTTTTTTCCCCCCCCAAAGTAGTTTTTCCTTCTGCTGCTTTCTTAGTGACAGATAGAAAACGCTTCATATTCTTTACTGGAATGTGTAAGTTTAGCATAACTGTACTGCAAAAAAAGTGGGACTGGATCTGCAATAGACATCCAGTTATTATCCAAAGAGTGTAACATTTTTGTGGATTTAAGGAATGGGACGGCTAGATCAAGGCTTGACCTTCTGAAGAGGGACTGACTCGGTACAAAAACTTCTTTTTGTTGTGCTGGCAACGATTCGAGGGTGCATGCAAACACTCACGCCATCCACTCAACGGACTTTCTCAGATGTTAAGAATATTCCAGTGCCCTCTCAAGATGAAGACAAGACATGAAGGCATTCTGGGAGGAAGGAAGCTTTGAATAGGCAGACACACAGTCTTTAATTTGTGCATCTGGCCCGGGATGAAACGTGAAAATGAGCTGTTTGTGGATACAGCGGCCCGGCGTAAGATGCCAGCTGTAGATGCTTGGTACAAATCCACAGCTTTCAAATCCCGCTGATGGATCCACAATGCAGTTCTAAATGTCAAATCTCTTTTCAATTGAGCAGCATCACTTCAGAAGTCAAGGAATATTCAAAAACTGCTGTGGACGAACAGATTCAGACTTTTTTTTCTCTGTGGGAACATGGGAAGAATCTCACCTGAGCGATTCCACCTACGAATTTAGTTTTAACCACGACGCTGTTGTCTTCGGATTTATCGAAGGCTGCTTTCTGCGCTGCCTTCACCAGGTTGTCAGATGCTCTCTTGACGGCATTACCAGCAGCCTGTGCAAACACAAAAAAACAAATAATAATAATAAACTACAACTTAGTTGTTGTTTTTCACTTAGAACTCATATAATTTTGTATTATTCAAGTGATTGTAACCTGTAATCTCCTCATGGCCTCTGAGTCCTGGTTTGCTTTGACTTTACAGGCCACCAGCAGTTGAGCGGTGGAAGCCGCCACCTGTTTGGCAGAGGAAATGAGCTTCTCCTCGCTGGCGTGACCCTGGACTGAAGCGTTGGCAGCCTCACACAGGCTACTAGTGGCGGCCGCAACCATCCGAGCCTAAAAGAGGGAAGGATTCAAATTATAATAGTCATTTAGCTGATGCTTCTGGTCAAAGCAACTTTACATCTATTGCAATGGTGATAACTTCAACTTACTGCTGATATCAGACCTTGGGACCACTGGCCATCATCTACTGCATTGGCAGGGATGGAGCCCACCTACATCAAATACCAAAAATATTAAAAAGTGTCAATGTTATTTATGTACTATTATAGAACGTATTAATATCTTTAATTGTGCTTTTATTTTTAAATTTAAATGAAATTTTCAAGTTAATTTTTCTATTTAGCTTTAATTTATTTTTATTTCAGTTTTAGTTTGAATAATTTTAGCGATTTATTTAATTCAGTTAGTTGCCAAGGCAATTTCTGTTTCAATTTTTGAAGTGTTATTTCAGCTTTATATCAATTAACAAAAAGATTTATAATAGCAATAACAACACTGAAAAGTAGAAAACTTTGTACGTGTAAAAAATATATGCGTTAAATGATTTTAGCACCTTGCCCTGTGCTACGAGCTCTCTCTGGGCGGCCGATGCAGATTTGACCAGAGCGCTGGTTGCTGCAGCGATGGATTTCGCCGCTTCCAGGATCTGCTCCTCAAAGTCAAGAGACTCATCGGCTTGCTGCGAAAATAAGAAAGCAAGAGATATAACAAACTGTGGATTATCACCTTATTAAGTGTAATGAATACTCTTGCTTTATCTATGCTAATTGATAACAATTCTCTCACCAAGCCATTACTTCAAAACCATTTAAGGGAACGGAGATTTTATTATCTGTTATTATACTATGAATCTTTTTTTTTTTTTTAGCAAGACACACAGATTTTCACCAACTGGTTAATCAAACACCACATCCTGAAGGTTGACATGCGTTCCACGATACAACCAAAGAGTAATAGTTTGTTCAGAATAACATATTACTAGTCTGCTTGTAATACACTTCGAGTATGCAGCATGTACATGGTGCACAGAATGCTTATTTTCTGTATGCATGAAATGTGACACTGGAATTGGAAGGTTGAAAAAAATTGCATTGTGGGATATAGTAATCCATGCAGTGTGGATTTTGGCATTTGCAGTAAACATTTTGGTAAATGCAGTAGATATTCCATGCATATGTGCATACATTGAAAAATTTATATAATGCATACTGCAATAAAACTGCACAAGTAGTATGATAATATGCTATTTTGAACAAACACTTTATTTCATTATGTTCCAAATGGAATACTAGCCTACTGGATACTGTGCAGCATATACAGACAAACATTTTTAAAAACAGTAAGTGAAACAGATGGTAATACAGAAATTAAAAATGTTTCTAACAGCAGTATGCCACACTGTTGTCACATGATGTGAAAATAACATTTACTTTGCACTTTGAATCCATTTTGTTTTAAAAGTTTGATAAAATAATGATTAGTGATGTTGAAAATGTTGTCAATATTACTTCTGGTTCATTTATAAAACTGTAAATGGAAGGTTGTATTAAGTGCATTGTGGGGTATAATAATCCTTGCAGTGTGCTCTTGTTATATACTGAACTTTTAATGAACATTTGGAGCAAACAGCATACTACATACTGCATTAACAGTATGAGTAGTATGGCAGTATGCTATTCCAAACACAGTCAAGGCGATGAAAGGGAGAAGGTGAGATGTAACTTCAACAAAGTGATCTGAGGGTGACACCTTGTGGCATGGTGGTGCCAATTCTTAGGTTCACACTGTTCAGAATCAACAGCGTCAAAGCAAATGGCACAATTCTAACGGACCTAAGACACACCCTTGCGTGCCACCTACACAAACTGATCTGTCTGAAGTCACAAAAACACACGTTCATGAACAAGTCATAAACAGAACACACACAAGTCTGGAGACAGAGCAGGGCACTGTAGGAATATGTTTGATATATAGTTGGACAGAATAACAACCTAATATATCAAACATATCAAACAGAGCCCTGCAGAAAGACTTCCAGGTCTACCTCACCTCCAGAACATGGGGAAAGAGAGGAGAGGATAGGAGAGCACAAGAGAGCAGGGCATGCTGGGATAGCAGGGAAAAGACAAGGATGGGTAAAGGAGAGAAGGCAAAAGAGGAAAGTGAGGAATGAAGATTAGGGGAAATATTGCATAGTGATATGTGCTGAATTTCAACCTCATTAAATCAAGTAACAGTGAATAAACATGTTAATGTGCTATAAACCAGTTCAGAATGTTTATTGGGGTGTGATGTAGAGATCTAAATGTGAGACAGTCTGTGAAATGTGGTTTAGCAGAGTCTGCAAAGGCTAATGAAATGAAAAATCAACAATGAATGTCTGAATGGACTGAAGGTGACAACATTACACAAACTTCTGTTCATCCTTCTTTCCAGAATATATGAACCTGACCTGACTAACACGACACAGTGAGACAGAGAGTTAAAGAGCAGAGGGAGGGATAGACAGATATACAGGCATAATAATAGATAGACTGAAATAGATAGAACTAAAGACAGAATGAAAGATACAGAAAGACAGACAGAACAAACCATAGACTGAATGATAGACAGAACATTAGATGGTCTGTCTTTCTGTCTATCTGTGGTTCATTCTAATCAACAGACATACAGAAGGATAGAACAGACAGACAGATGAACAGACAGACGAGGCACAAAGAGATTGATGGACAGACATATTTTTAGTAGCCTAGTATGCAGAGTTTCGGTTAATTTTTGTGCTGTGCGAAAGGAAACCAGACGGCACACAGCGGCATCCTATTTTTCTTTAGGCTTATTTTACAAAAGCACAAACATTTGTTTTTATTGTTAATGTATACAAATAAAGGCAAACCTTTTACAATTCCGTTTATCTTTATGACTAAAAGAAGTAGTTTCTTCCACTGTTAGAAGGAAAAAATGTAAGTGATTGCGCCGGCGCCGCATGCGCGCACACAGTTAAGCGTTGCTACCTTGACAATGCAGCCTGTTCATTATTATAATAAAATACAGTCAGTCAAACATATGGAAAAACAAAATGTAGTAAAAAAAATATGTAGAAAAATCTGTGCTGTTAAGCGTTATCACCACACTGCCGTGATGTTATGCAAAACATTTTGTTTGACGTGGATATTGGAACGCGAGTGAAGTAAATAATAAATAATAATTTGCCATTCAAATACATCGCGAATACAAAAACATTTGATTTTGTGTGGAATGAGAGACCCAACTGTGGTTTCAGTTTGGTTTTAGCCTAAATTAATTCGTTTTGGCTTGTCGTTTATATTGCTATAGCTTCTTATATTTGTAATTCTTGTTCTTTTCTAAATACTGTTAATTGAAAGGATTTGTTGAGGGGAACTAAAATAGCCTAGCTATGTTTGTAAACATTTCACGTCGGCATTAGGCCTATTTCTGAATTAAATAATACAATTTCCCCATTTTTTAATACACATAGCGTATTTTAACCATGCAGCAAACCTTTTTTAAATATTTTGATAAATTACTGAAAAAATAAATAATTAAATGACTTTTTAAACCGTTTAACTGATTGTATTAATCGGTCAAAATTCTTACGGTCGGTTAACCGGTTAAAATGAACATCCCTGATAGATAGATAGATAGATAGATAGATAGATAGATAGATAGATAGATAGATATACAGACAGACAGATAGATATACAAACAGACAGACAGAAATATAGATATAAAGACAGACAGATAGATATACAAACAGACAGACAGAAATATAGATATACAGACAGACAGATAGATATACAAACAGACAGACAGAAATATAGATATACAGACAGACAGATAGATATACAAACAGACAGACAGAAATATAGATATACAGACAGACAGATAGATATACAAACAGACAGACAGAAATATAGATATACAGACAGACAGATAGATATACAAACAGACAGACAGAAATATAGATATACAGACAGACAGATAGATATACAAACAGACAGACAGAAATATAGATATACAGACAGACAGATAGATATACAAACAGACAGACAGAAATATAGATATACAGACAGACAGATAGATATACAAACAGACAGACAGAAATATAGATATACAGACAGACAGATAGATATACAAACAGACAGACAGAAATATAGATATACAGACAGACAGATAGATATACAAACAGACAGACAGAAATATAGATATACAGACAGACAGATAGATATACAAACAGACAGACAGAAATATAGATATACAGACAGACAGATAGATATACAAACAGACAGACAGAAATATAGATATACAGACAGACAGATAGATATACAAACAGACAGACAGAAATATAGATATACAGACAGACAGATAGATATACAAACAGACAGACAGAAATATAGATATACAGACAGACAGATAGATATACAAACAGACAGAGAGGAATGAAGATTAGGGGAAACAGTAAAGAAAGCTCCAGGGGTGATAATAAACACCAATGACATTGCATCGTGATATGTGCTGAATTTCAACCTCATTAAATCAAGTAACAGTGAATAAACATGTTAATGTGCTATAAACCAGTTCAGAATGTTTATTGGGGTGTGATGTAGAGATCTAAATGTGAGACAGTCTGTGAAATGTGGTTTAGCAGAGTCTGCAAAGGCTAATGAAATGAAAAATCAACAATGAATGTCTGAATGGACTGAAGGTGACAACATTACACAAACTTCTGTTCATCCTTCTTTCCAGAATATATGAACCTGACCTGACTAACACGACACAGTGAGACAGAGAGTTAAAGAGCAGAGGGAGGGATAGACAGATATACAGGCATAATAATAGATAGACTGAAATAGATAGAACTAAAGACAGAATGAAAGATACAGAAAGACAGACAGAACAAACCATAGACTGAATGATAGACAGAACATTAGATGGTCTGTCTTTCTGTCTATCTGTGGTTCATTCTAATCAACAGACATACAGAAGGATAGAACAGACAGACAGATGAACAGACAGACGAGGCACAAAGAGATTGATGGACAGACATATTTTTAGTAGCCTAGTATGCAGAGTTTCGGTTAATTTTTGTGCTGTGCGAAAGGAAACCAGACGGCACACAGCGGCATCCTATTTTTCTTTAGGCTTATTTTACAAAAGCACAAACATTTGTTTTTATTGTTAATGTATACAAATAAAGGCAAACCTTTTACAATTCCGTTTATCTTTATGACTAAAAGAAGTAGTTTCTTCCACTGTTAGAAGGAAAAAATGTAAGTGATTGCGCCGGCGCCGCATGCGCGCACACAGTTAAGCGTTGCTACCTTGACAATGCAGCCTGTTCATTATTATAATAAAATACAGTCGGTCAAACATATGGAAAAAAAAAAATGTAGTAAAAAAAATATGTAGAAAAATCTGTGCTGTTAAGCGTTATCACCACACTGCCGTGATGTTATGCAAAACATTTTGTTTGACGTGGATATTGGAACGCGAGTGAAGTAAATAATAAATAATAATTTGCCATTCAAATACATCGCGAATACAAAAACATTTGATTTTGTGTGGAATGAGAGACCCAACTGTGGTTTCAGTTTGGTTTTAGCCTAAATTAATTCGTTTTGGCTTGTCGTTTATATTGCTATAGCTTCTTATATTTGTAATTCTTGTTCTTTTCTAAATACTGTTAATTGAAAGGATTTGTTGAGGGGAACTAAAATAGCCTAGCTATGTTTGTAAACATTTCACGTCGGCATTAGGCCTATTTCTGAATTAAATAATACAATTTCCCCATTTTTTAATACACATAGCGTATTTTAACCATGCAGCAAACCTTTTTTAAATATTTTGATAAATTACTGAAAAAATAAATAATTAAATGACTTTTTAAACCGTTTAACTGATTGTATTAATCGGTCAAAATTCTTACGGTCGGTTAACCGGTTAAAATGAACATCCCTGATAGATAGATAGATAGATAGATAGATAGATAGATAGATAGATAGATAGATATACAGACAGACAGATAGATATACAGACAGACAGATATACAGACAGATAGATATACAGACAGACAGATAGATATACAAACAGACAGACAGAAATATAGATATACAGACAGACGAGGCACAGAGAGATTGATGGACAGACAGATATATTGATAGATAGATAGATAGACAGACAGACATATACGGGACGATAGATGGATGTTGTCTCTCTGTACAGTATTCCGCCTGTGGCAGTAAATGTTAATCACTGAGACACTCAAGGGGGGAAACAGTTTCAGCTCTGAGTGGCAAAATGTGGATGAATGCTTTTTTTTTTAGGTGAAAAGAATCACTGACAGCTAAACTATAATACAGATGGATGAAACAATAAAAGAGCTTCAGGGAAAATCATTTCTAAAAAGTGCTGACCTTCTTGGAGATGAGTTTCAGATAGACTGACTAAAAGTTCAGCATGCTCTAAAACGAAACTTCACAATACTGAACAATTGAGATGCAAGACGGATCACAAAAAAGCCCAGCAAACCAAAACCCAGACGATCATTTCAAGTTCAGTGCTCACCAGTCTGCAAAATATAAATTGTTAATGTACAAAAAAAACAAATAAAATGTTACGCAGATGTGCGCAAACTTCCCAAACACCACGAAAATACAAAAACACCACATCCTGAAGTCTTGAAGTCCTAAAATTACAAAAATAACATCACCTCCCCTCAAATATAAAATAGGAATGAAACGTTCCCGCAGCCTTTGGTGGAAATGATCTGACATAGTTGTGTTGGCGGGCTGATCACAGCATTGTGTGTGTGTGTGTTTGGATTCAGAAGATGGATGGAAGGATACCTTTGGTTTGGCTCTGGGCTTCAGCTGCTCCAGTTTCTTAGCCGCGGCCTCGATGGACGCAGCAGCACCCAGGAGCTCTGTCTCCGCTATCACCGTGGGGTCTTCTGGGTCCACCCACTCTGAACCTGAGAGGATGTGCAAACAATGTCAACATGACCCTAATTTTAAATGCACTTACAATGTTTATATATAATACATGCACATGGAAAGATTAAACATATGACATGAAAAAAAAAGCATGCGATTCAAACCAAAAAGAAAATCACATTCCACCATAAGACCCTTACAAAAATAAATCCTACTTTTATGAAGCCCCCAATTTTTACAGAAAATTTTTAAAAATGATAATAAATATATAATATATAAAATATAATAAATAATAATGACAATTTATGATAAATGATAATGCTAATGTATGATAAAGAACGGATGCCACAACCTTTAATAACTATAACTTTAAGGTAAACACAGTGCTGACTGGCAGGTCATTACAGGCACAATCATTCATTAATTGCTTAGATGAACGTGCACATCTTTATGTTAATAGCCATTTATGGAGCAAATATGCTTCGCAATACATTCTCCTTTACCAACGTTTAAGAGGGACTAAAAGACGTCGGTTTTGTTCAAACAGCTTGTGAAAACAGACGGTGAGAATGTGTTTGAGGATTATGTTAAACCTGAGGGAATTCAATTCTATCCCTTCTTCTCTTTTCTCTCACACTATAACTCATTGTATGAGTGTGTGTCCATGCTGGTCAGTATTCCGTCTCTATGTGTGTGGCCTGATATTGGAGAAAAACAACACTGTGTATCATACTCACCTCCATCTGTGGCAGAAAAGGAAAAAACAACAAAGTAGTGTTATAGAAAAGAGCAAGAGAATGCCTTCAGCCCAATGGCTGTATTAAACCTGCACAAATTCAGCTCAATCGACCTGCCCCCATTAGCTCTCAAACTCATATACCATTACCAGGCCTGCATGAGATCTGTGCTCGCGGAAAGCTCAGCAGAATTTGACAACCCATCATTTGCAAAATTAAATTAAATTAAATGTGTTAGATTTTTTCATTATAATTGGATTTTGGAATAAATATTTAAAAAAAGACAATACTGATTTTTTTGGGTTGATAATTATAGTGCAAATAGAACTATATTTAGAGGAATAATTCACCCCAAAATTACAATTAGCTGAAAATGACCTACCCTCAGGCCATCCAAGATGTAGATGAATTTGTCCCCCTATTGCCCTCTCACATAAAAATCCATTAAGATATTGGTTTACTTTTGGTCTGTTTTTGCTTGCAAATGGTGTTTGATCTGTGCATTTTCTCTCCTGATTCAGACGAGACGAGTTTTTCCACAATATTATGTATAGAGGACTCATATTTTTTTGCTGGAAGCAACAGTTTGAAATGAAAAACATCTTAATTATGGACTTAGCTTTTCACTTCACAAGATGATTACTTGTGGATTACTGTGATTTTTTTAATAAATTACTTGGCCTCTCATTCTGATGGCACCCATTCACTGCAGAGGATCCACTGGTGAGCAAGTGATCCAATGCTACAGTACATTTCTCAAAATCTGTTCCGATGAAGAAACAAACTCATCTACATCTTGGATGGCCTCAGGGTTCAGAGTTCATTTTCAGCAAATTTTCATTTTTTGGGTGAACTATCCCTTGATTACAAGTCTTTTTTATTTACATAATTGTAGTAAGAAATTATTTTAATCAATTTTTTCACATTAATTGTGTTGCTCCATCAATATTCAATAAAAACTAATTTGGGACAAAAACAAAAAAACAGAATTTTCCTTGCAGGACCTTCAATCCTATTGTAGCATATCCATTTGTGTGTGCTCACCTTTCATGGCTTCAGCAGTCTGGATGAGCTCCGTGACTGAGCCCGCCACTTTCTTGGACAGTGTGACCAACTGCTGTTTCTGTTCGGCCGTGGGTTTCTGCAGTACCTGTGTGGAGTAAACACACAAGGTTAATCCCAGAATCCCAAGCACAAAAACATCCTGTAAAAACTGTCAGCCCACTCACAAGCAGGACGTGTTCGAGCAAGTCGGTGTATCTGGCGGTGCACTCGATGCCATAGAGCAGAGCTTTATTCCTCACATCCTCACCCACTTCTGGGTGGTACGCGGCTTGCTGCAAGACATAAACACAAATTTATGGTATGTGATGATTAGCTCCAAATGGAATCTGCAGATTTTTGTAATTTTGAGGAAAAAATCTGTAGCTTTATAGGAATCTGTGGACTGTTGGAAATGCATTACATCATGACGACATTAGAGGGCGTAATTTAGGAGTCAAAAGTAGGTTAGTGCCAAATGAATTTGAGAAAGAGAGCAAATGTCATTCATTGTGCATTGTGTGTGAGCACAACAAACTAATTTTGTTGGTATTCAAGTGTTTGTGGATTTCCACTGCACAGTTGGTCAGCATACGGTGAGATTGTGTTTGTGTGAATGGGCATATGTGTGTGTGATGGTGGAAAGGCACCTTGCAGGTGGTCAGCATGTCGGAGATGGCTTTGCGGCTCAGGTTGGCAGTGGATATCACGTCCTCCTGCTGAGTAGAGTTGCCTGCTGCCACCGCTTTGGCCGTCGCTACGGTGATGCCCTTGGTCATGCGGATGAACTCTTCTGGGGTGGTAGATTTCTCCGGAACGTCCTTGGATTGGAAAACCTGGAAAGCAGATGATGCAACAGTCAGAGAAATGAAGAAATATTTTATACATAATAGAAATAAAATATCTGCAACTCTTCAGTGAATCATACATTTTTAGAATCAGTCAAATGACCAGGGCTGATTTTCTGTGCACTAATACAGTAATGCCATCATGATTTCCTAAAGTCCTGATGGGCATCTGATAACAGGAGCATTAAACCAGAAGATAAATCTCGTGCCTTCCTGTACCACTATCTCAATCTCTCACACGGCCTCTGATAAGTGGAGAAGGGACGCCCATGGGAGAAGGAGAACGAGGAGCAGGTGGAGAACAGGCAAAGCTCACAGGGTGTATTATTCTATATTACCAGTTTCATATCACAGATGGATGGGTTTTTACCTCTGTCTGGGGTAAAATTAATTAGGCTGGACCAAATTGCTACTAATTCACAGCCAGATTGTTATACAAGTTGATTGTATTAGCATCTTAATTAGGATCAAAATGAGCATGACATGTACTAACTAGTCCCAAGTGCTTAAAGGAATAGAAGAAGATATTTTGACAAATGTCTTCGTAGGGGTGGGCGATATGGCAAAAATATCATGTCACGATTTTTTTTCGGGAAAATCACGATTCACAATTTTATCACGATTCTTTGTCTTGTTGGTTTTACTATTTTGCATGTTGTCTGAGCAGTACAGCCAAACGAATTTTCGTATTTTAAAAACAAAGCTAACAAAGTAACAAAAAAGAATGGCAGATATTTAGGCCGAAGTGGGTGAAGATAAAAATCTGTGTCATTATTTTATCTTTGTTATTATAAAATAAGAACAAAGATACACATTACAAATACACATAACATACAAATAAAACAAACAATGCTTTTTTTCCCCCGTAGCATTCAAGAAATTGAATGAAGAAATATAAATATTAAACACTATATACTTTTAAATCAAGAGCAGTGAGTGATTTATCTCTGTTTTTTTTTGCTCTATTAACATTAAAGTGATAGTTCAGCCAAAAATAAAAATTATGTTACCATTTACTCACTCTCAAGTTGTTTTAAACTTGAATGAGTTTCTTTCTTCTGTTGCTCAAAGTTATTTTGAAGAATGTGGGTAAAAAAAACAGTTGCTGGTCACCAGTGACTTCCATAGTACAGTATTTTCCCCCCCTATTATCAAAGTCAATGGGGACCAGCAAATGTTTGGTTACCAACATTCTTCAAAATATATTCTTTTGTGTTCAACACAAGAAAGAAATTAATACATGTTTGGGACAACATGTGAGTGAGTAAATAATGACAGAATTTTATTTTTTGGGTGAACTATCCATTTAATGACAAGGGGCATCATGTTTAGTACTGATGCTTTAAGACCTGCACGCATCTAAAGGTGCGTTTACACCATATCGTAATTACTGTGATTATGAGATTCCAACTTGTAAAAAGCGGTCACATCCTCGTAATTATAACTTGTGAATTGGGAGTTTTCTGAGAGCTACAACTTGTACCACTACCACCTGACCACAAGAAAGAAATTAATACATGTTTGGGACAACATGTGAGTGAGTAAATAATGACAGAATTTTATTTTTTGGGTGAACTATCCATTTAATGACAAGGGGCATCATGTTTAGTACTGATGCTTTAAGACCTGCACGCATCTAAAGGTGCGTTTACACCATATCGTAATTACTGTGATTATGAGATTCCAACTTGTAAAAAGCGGTCACATCCTCGTAATTATAACTTGTGAATTGGGAGTTTTCTGAGAGCTACAACTTGTACCACTACCACCTGACCACCTAAGATTCATTAGGCGCTATGTTTAGGCATTGATAGTGCGATAGTTCTGAGTCCAAGGGTGTGAACACTTCCAAGTAGAACAACACGTGCTGTCATCTCGAAATTACAGTAATTATGACATGGTGTGAATGCAGCATAATATACAGGCACGCATCCGTTTTTCTCTCAACTGTCTACTTTCACTTTAGACATAACCAACTGTTTATATGAAAACCTTCTGTGTTTTTGTTATTAGCGCAATCAGATGCAAAAGATAACTTAGTCCAGAACAGGCGCTGTTTGACAGGCTTCTTAGTGTGAGTGAGCGTCAAATGTACGTGCTTAGAAAAAGCGCATGTCAGAACGAAATGTTTGAATGAAACTCACGATACTACGATATTTCTTCAAAAGCAGAATGTGGAGACATTTTAATCATCCAAGATAAAAAAATCGTGATATCGCACACCCCTATGTCTCAGTGTTTTTTTTAGTCCATACAATGTTGTTTAGATCCCATTGACTTTCAAAATATCTTCTATGTTCCACATACAGGTTTCAAATGGCATGAGGGTTAGAAAATAATGACTGTATGTACTTTTTTGAAGAACTCTTTAAAAGTGGGAAGCACATTATCTCTTTGAATATTTCAATATTCACACAAAGAATGTTGCATACAGTGAGTTCCTGTTTGATGCACTCAATAGTGGCTTCAAGAGCTCTCGTCCCGCGAGTGGCTTCATCTTCCACCGCTTTCACAGTTTTCAGTAGAGAGGTCACGTTCGTTACCATCACCTGTAACATCAGAAAACATAGGGAGGTCAAAGTCTTGGACGGTTTTGGAACTCCTTTTTCTGCTTTATGTATGATAGCTTAAGTGAGCTCAACTAGAGAATGTCAACAGTTTTGTGGCCAGTCTTTCACCTGACACACTGAAATAAGGTCAGATGCAATGCTATGACAAGAACAGCTGTACCAAACAGCTCAGTGAAATCAGAGAGGTCGAGCAGATTCTGTTCTTTGTAAGGTAAAAAACTCAAATCTATATATCTCAAAACATCAGAAAATGGTCAGGTGATTAAAAACTGGACCTTTTAATGGACTACAGCTGAGGTCAGTAATGGATTACAAATCTTGCTTTAGGCAAAGTTAAGCACAAAAGGATGAAGAAGGAAACCCAAGGAAATAAAAGGAGCCCTAAGACAAAGCCCTGTGGTATGCCACCACTACTTTAAACACACACTGAAGAAAAAAGTGCAATGAATGTCTGAAGCAAAATCCCAGAGGATCTGAAGTCACCATATGCTGGAGGAATGTAAAAAGTCTTTCCATGAAGGTCACAACAGCATAACAACTCAATATTTAAATATGCTAAATAAAACATATCATGTTGCATGTATGTGGAAGTTAATCCCAGAGGTTTAACAGCACCAGGTGAATGATTAAGGGATTAGAGAATGCTTGAAAATATGTGCGCTCTACATCAATTTCTGTTTAAACAAGCCTGGAGATAGTTTTATCACTTCATATAATAAACTGCGTGCTCTGATCCACAGAATAACTGCAGAAGTGAGTGCCATTATAATTTACTTTTAATTAGGATTACAAAATTAATCAGTATTGCCATGTAGCAAATCATACATGGCATTGGAGAGAAGACAGAAAAAAGAAGAGAGGAAGGGAAGGAAGCATTTCTTATGTTGTACACACACACAGCTTGGTTCTGTACCCTGCAGCGTGGCCACTGAGTCACTCACATATACACTATGATCACTGCAAGATAGGGTTTGATTTGTGGCCACACACCAAGATGACAGCAAGTGAAGACAGCACCCAGCCAAGAAAATGAGAGACAGGGCCAGCTGTTAGATAGGCGTAGGCGTGCACACACACACACACACACACACACACACACACACACACACACAAACACACAAACACAGTGATAGTCATCAGAATAAGATATGATCCTCACTAAGACGCCATAATGCTTTTCCTACAAACAGGAAATTACAGACACCCATGCAACATTCTTCAACCAAACATACCTTGGCAGCACTTTTCAGCTGATACATGGATGGATCATCTGCTGCCTTGCCTGCAGCACATTTAGTGGCACTAATCAGCTCAGCCAAAGCTTTAGCAACGTCTCTGATAGCGTTTATCAGTACCACCTGAAAGAGATAGAGAGAAGCCTTTATTCGCAACCACCTTTAGTCATGATATGCCACTAGCTTTATCCACTCCCATGATGCATTGCACACCTCCAGTGGTGCAGTTCTTTATCGGAACCACCTGTATAATAGCATACAAAACATTATGAAACATTAATCCTCAACAGGTCATTTAGATTTTGGCCAGAGATGTATCATGATACCTGCCATTGGCTGTAAGTCAGAGAGTGTCTGCACCCAAACGTCGAGACATTTGAGAGGAGAGCTAATGATATTCTCATTACACTGAGTCAGGGTGTGAAAAAGGATAAATATAGTACAGGATAAAAATATAGGAGCAGACAGAATTAGAACACATTGGAATTGGCAATTAAATTTTGGCGTTGTGAAAATCTATGACAGATTATGAAACACACAAACAGAGAAATGAGCACCTGTGTCTCGGGGTCCTCTGAGCCCATGCTCGCAGCGCCCAGTTTGACCACGTCAGTGAGCTGTGTGATGGTTTTGGCAGAGGACTGGGCCGCCTGGGCTAGTTTGTCCTGGCTCGATGCAGCACCAGACACAAGCAGCTTGGTGTCTTCAACCAAAGCTTTAGCGGTTTTCAATATGTTCTCTCTGAAGTGTGCAGAAACAAATACACTTCAGATAACACAACAGACACTATTTTTGGAGCTTAAGAATATGCAAAACATTCATAAAACAAACCTTTACCATTTTATGTATGTGATGCTGAAACTGTGGTATGCTCTACTAGGTCTCACCTGTGATCTGCGAAAGACTCTTCGTTCTCTGCGTTAAGTGTGCCGGCAGAGGCAAACATGATGGTGGTGTCCAGATCAGCGATGATGCCGGAGACAGAACTGGCTGCAGTTATACAGGCCTGAGTTCCTTTATTACCAGCCTGCAGGGCTGACAACACCATGGACACCTGCAGGAGACAGTGAATCACACTTCATTATAAACTCCATAGGCAGAGCAGGGACAGCTTTCTAAGCCTGCAGCACTTTTCTTGGGTGTCAGTAATTAAATGAATATTTCATTTAATGTACTAAATTTCTTTATTTAAATTATATATTTTTTATTTGTTAATAAAAAATGTTTTATTAACAAATATTATAATAATAACAATGAAGTTTCAGAAGGTTTTGGTTAATAATATAATTAAAATATTTGAATTAGAAATACATATTATATTATACCATACTGTATTGTATTATAACTATAAATAATTTGTTTTGAAAGGTGATTCAATATAATTACATCATTTATATAGTTTAACATAATATAAAATAAGATAACATATAATAATATTTAATAACAAATAACAATAATTCAAGAATGTTTTGTTTAATATATTATAATTATATAATTTAAATAGTTTAATAATTAAATTTAATTATATTATGTTGATTAATGTCAGTGCCCTTGTTTTGTCTCAAGATGCACAACAGATGTTTTTTTGACGTTTATAAAAATTACTTAAATGTTCTAATTGAACTATGGCCTAATCCTGACTTAGTCTAAACTCTGTCTGTGAAACCAGGACATAATTATAATAAATTAAACAAAATGTATTATTGCTATTTTGTTAAATATTATTTAACAAATAATATAATATAATTAATATAATATATCATATCATATCATGTGTTCCTACAAGCTACAAGTGACACAATGTAAACTGATCCTAGATCTGTATAAACATAACTGCTTCCACCATCATCAACAACATCAGAGAGACAAATATTGAGTGATGAGCTCTGACAAACAACTGAAAGAAAGATGGACAAGTCCATTAAAGTGAGACCATTACACTAACACTTTCAGAAAGAGAGACATACAAGAGAAATAAAGAACAATGGCGTTTTCTTCACGAGTAGACGAAAAACCATAAGGGAGGCATTCGAATGCGACCATCTCTATTCACATTTACTAGAGAAATGATTGCAGGCAGAGCTGAGGTTTGAACTGAATGGGGCCGGTGGGGGACGCGGACACATTTAACAGAGCTCATTTAAAGCAGTGAGGGGTCACAGCGCCACCACAGCGGGACAGACCAACTCCAGCTACTGAGATGTAATCAAAGACAATATGACACACTGATGAATGTCATCTACTCTATACATTCTCAACCGGGGCTTCCAGCATTCATTCAAAAAAAAAAAACAAACAAAAAAAAACTATGAATGAAAAGTGTAGTCATTGAAATGAGCAAGCTACTCTCATTGTGCCTGTCTGTGTTGTGTTTGCCAGGGTGCTGCTATGCGGTTTCTATGGTGTTGTCACTGGTTGTATGGCCTTTGCTATGTGGTTGATATGCTGTAGCAAGTTTAGTTGAAAGGGTGTTGTTATATGATTGCTAGGATGTTGAGGAGGGTAGCAAGGGTGTTGCCATGTCATTGCTAGGGTTATGGGTGGTTGCCGGTGTGTTGCTATGTGGTCACTAGGGTGATGTGGATAGTTTAAAAGGTGTTATGTGATTGCTACAGTGTAGTGGGTAGTTGAAAAAGTGTTGCTATGTTATTTCTAAGATGTTGCAGTGGATAGCAATGGCATTGCTATGTGGTTTCAAGGGCGTTATGGATGGTTGTTACGGTGTTGATATAAGGTTGATAGGGTGCCATGGGTAGTTGAAAAAGTGTTGCTATGAGGTTGCTAGGATGTTGTAGATTGTCACATGAGTGTTGCTATGCCATTGCTAGGGAGTTGGTGGCTGCATGGGTGTTGCTATGCTATTACTAAGGTGTCAAGGGTAGTTGAAGGTGTTGCTATGCGTTTGCTAAGGTATGGTTATGTTATTTTTAGGGTGTTGTTGGTGGTTGCCAATGTGTTGTTAGGGTGTTGCGGGTGGTTGCATAGGTGTTTCTGTGCTATTACGAAGGTGTCGTCAGTAATCAACAGGGTGTTGCTATGGTATTTTAGGGTGTTTTTGGTGGTTGCCAATGTGTTTCGAGGGTGTTGTGGGTAGGCGACAGAGTGTTCCAATGTTATTGCTAGAGTGTTGTGGGTGGTTGCACAGGTGTTTCTGTGCTATTACTAAGGTGTCGTCAGTAATCAACAGGGTGTTGCTATGCTATTTTAGGGTGTTTTTGGTGGTTGCCAATGTGTTTCTAGGGTGTTGTGGGTAGGCGACAGAGTGTTCCAATGTTATTGCTAGAGTGTTGTGGGTGGTTGCATAGGTGTTTCTGTGCTATTACTAAGGTGTCGTCAATAATCAACAGGGTGTTGCTATGCTATTTTTAGGGTGGTTTGGGGGTTGCTGATGTGTTGCTGGGGTGTCGTGGGTAGTCAACAGGATGTTGCAATGTTATTGTTAGGGTGTTGTGGATGGTTGCATAGTTATCAGTAATCAACAGGGTTTTGCTATGCTATTTTTTTAGGGTGTTGTTGCTGATTGCCACTGCATTGCTAGGGTGTTGTGGGTAGGCGACAGGGTGTTGCTATGTTACTGCCAGGGTGTTGTGAGTGGTAACACTCCTCTCTAAAGTCCTTATGATATTCTGGTCTCTACATAAGACTTTGGTCCCTCCTTCAATATAAGTTTAAATATAATTTTTAACTGTTTTATTGTTCACAATGTGAATATGTGCACCGGGGTTCCCAACCACATTCCTGGAGCCCCCCCAAAACTGCAAGTTTTCCATGTCTCCTTAATCAAACACACCTGATTCAGATTATCAGCTCATTAGTAGGGACTCCAAGACCTGAAATGGCTGTGTCAGACAAAGGAGAGATGCAAATTGTGCAGTGTTGGGGGGGGCTCCAGGAACGTGGTTGGGAACCACTGCCTTAGCAATGTAACATACTTCTAAATAAATCAGCAGTATTTGCAAGCGTACTCAGAAGAGGCTTTTAAAACATTATTTTCTAATACGGTAATGAAAAGTTAATAGAAACAAAAATGTATGCAGCAAACCGAACAGAATAACAGCCTCCCATATCCTGAGCGAGCCTACCTTCTCTGTGACGGCACGGGCGTATTCGATCAGCTCTCTCTTGGTGAAACTGTCCGTCGGGCTCATCTGCAGGGCTCCAGCCTTCTGGACCAGATAGATGCAGCCGTGACCCAACTCCTGCACCCGAGTCTTGATCTGAGATCCCACCTGGAAATACAGCCATGACATCAAGTCTAAGAAAGAGTTGGCATCCAAGTCAGCCTGAATCTTGGTCTAAATCCGAATGTATTCGTGCTCTGCGACTGCTCTAAAAGCCACTGCCTCCGTTCAATAAAACTCTATCCAATAATTAAGAAGTGATTGTGACGGCCTTTGAGGGGGCCCGACAGCACTGTATGTTCATTACCTGACACACAGATCCATGGGTGGGTGGCTCTTCATTATGAATATCACAACGGGCTTTTAAGGCTTGTGGGGGTGCACGGTTGCTATGGTAATGGTAATGGCCGCTTATGTAAAACGCTAGGGAATAGAGAGCTGGTGACTACCGCGTCCATGTGTCGGCTTCCTTTTTTCAAATGTGGAGAGAGCAAAGGTGTGAAATGTGTAGTTTTTTTTGTATTTAAATGGTAATGATATGCAAACACAGGAGAGTAAATAAAGACCAAGATTTTCAGTAAATAATGACTTAAGTTTCTGTTATAACAAAAGTATATACTTTTTCCTGTCAACATACTGTCTTACCATAATAAAGGCAAAAATGCAAAAAAAAAGAGAGATGCATTCTGTAGCTTTTTTGCTTTCAACAACCACTTGTAAGGTGAAGAAGTCTTTTTTCATATTGTATTATCCCAGAAAAACTGCAAAAAAAATCTTCCTCAACTCTTTCAACTCAAACTTTATTTATAAAGCACTTTCAACACCACGACTGGAACCAAAGTGCTGTACAGAGAAAGATAAGAGAAAAAAAAACAAATAATAATAATATAAAAACAAATAAAAAATAATAATAGTAACAACAAATATCATACACAGCTAAAAACCATTGTCAAAAGCTAGAGAAAACAAATGAGTTTTAAGCGAACTCTGAAAAACACCCAAAGTTTGAGAGGTTCTAATAGACAGAGGAAGGGCATCCCAGAGCCTAGGAGCTGCCACAGAGAAAGCACGATCCCCTCTACATTTTAGACGAGATCGCGGAACCATTAGGAGTAGTTGATCATTTGAGCGCAGAGATCTGCTGGATTGACAGACACTAATTAAATCAGTAACATAGTCAGGTGATAGACCATGCACAGCCTTAAAAACATACAGCAACGCTTTGAAATGAATTCTGTATCGTACAGGTAGCCAATGCAGTTTGATTAACGCAGGAGTGATATGCTCTCTCCCCTTTGTACATGTTAAAAGTCTGGCAGCTGAGTTCTGAACAAGCTGCAAACAAGAGAGAGAGAGCTGATTCAAACCCAGATACAACACATTACAATAGTCCAAACGAGATGACACATTCCTCTGAGCCAGGTTACAACTATTTGTTCAATTCTCAGCCAATTTTCACATGCATGAATGATTCTGAAGTCATTACTTTATGCCTATTTTATGCCAGATTTCTGCTTTTTTCACTTCTTTACAGAATGTCATTTAAATGACACATATTGAATACCTCTTTTTGTTATTAAAACTGAATCATTTGACTGCTTTTGTTATTTTGATAAGTGCATTAAAGCTATATATTCACAGATTTTTCACAAATTAAGAATGCAGATTCTTAAATATATATATATATACACACACACAGTATATATACACATATATATAAACAAGAATCGTATTCTTATTTTGTGAAAAATCTGTATTTGATGGATATTTTGGAACTCAGCATCATGAAATTGGGTAATATGATTTTTTGCAAATCAGCAGATCTTTTATTCAAGATGCAGGGCTGAGTCATATGAATTAAATTCATGACATTTTTGGATATTTTTTTATTTTATTTTCAAATCTAATTCAGTTTCAGTTTGAATTGATCTGTGTAGAGTTTATGTGAGGTTTAGGCCATCTGCGCGTCCATTAGCGTGTCTGTAGATGTGCATTTCTCAGATCAATGTTCCTGTGGGGGTAGAGACACACTTGCTGGACTGATCCTCACCTCCTCTGGCTCAGCAGTGGCAGCTGCCAGACGGCCTTGTTGTGCCAGCTGGCTGTAATCCACCGTCACCTGAGATGCCAGTCCACCCAGCTCCTCTGGACATGTCACTGACTTCGTCATCTAGGGTCACATAACAGAAGTATAAGCTGTGATACAGTGACTAAAGATGTGAGAGGATGTTGAAGCATTTTGAGTGAGCGTCCTCACCATTTCCTGCGCAGTAATGGCGATGGCTTTTGAAAACTTCACCATGGTGGTCTGGTAATCCACAAAAGTGCCATCAGGCTCTGGCGGAGTTCCTTCATCCATCTGTGAAGCAGAGACCCGGATAACAGTGATGTAATGCTGGATCCAGTCCTAATACAAATTACCGTCTTTGCGTTCTATCATTCCCGCAGAAAATGATCAGAGTGCAGATATTCAAATGGCTGCCATTGTCTTCCACCGTGAGTCATGACAGCATAATGACAGATTGCATGCATCCAGAGCTGATAAATGGAGATGTTGTGCCAATTCAGTCTAATAATGAGATACAGAGGCAGCTGTAGTATCTGTGACACATTTACATATGAGTGCCAGCTAGAGATGACTTTGATCAGAAAACATTCTACAGATATCTAATAAAACAAAACAATATGGTATGTTAAGAAATTACATTGATTTGTAATAAAAAAGGGGAATTTAAATTAATTAATTTTAATATTTTTTATAAACTCAGAAATTATTAGTCAACATATATTTTATATTATATTACATGATAAACCTTTTATTTTAGATCAATATTATTATAAATAGGAAAAAATATATATATTTGACTGTTTTGGTCAAACAGTTCTGTTGTTATTCATATATAATTTCATACACTTATTTTCATATATAATAATAATAATAATAACAACAATAATAATAATAGCAATTATTTATTTTTATAGGGATTATTATTGTTGGTCAATAACATTACTGCTTTAAAGATGAACAAAAGTTAATATAAATATTGTATATAATGTCAATTAAACATGGTAGCTGCCATTACAAAAACATTTGCGTATGACTGATCATGACTGATGAACTGAATGAAGTTTCTGTATTTATGTGGTTATGATATACAAATGCATGTGAAATTTGAGAGTAAATAATGAATATCTATAAAAAAAAATTGTTCTTTTTTGCCTTTTTAGTTCTTTGTGCACTTATTTTTCCTTTTAATAATAATAATAAAACATTTTGTAACATATATATACCAGTTATACAGTTTACTGGCCATATATATATATATATATATATATATATATAAGTAAAGTAAAGTTTAGGATTATTATTATTGTTATTATTATTATTATATGGACTTTTTTGGCCATTGCCCCCTGATCTCCTGATATTAGCAATGGATTTGGAAAAATGGTCATCCACTGTTTTCAATGTCAAGTCCCTAACCCGTCCGATGGACTCAGCGATGGACTCCACCATGCCGCCCACCATCCCGCCCTCACTGGCCGCCTCGTTTAAGGTCACCATGATGTCATCAACTGCCTCCTTCATCAACTGGGCCGCTTCAGCTATGGCATCATGAGTGTGGGATGCCTGCAAAAACAAAAAAGTTAGTGGCTAATGGGACAAAGATGGCCAACACAGACCCATTAGCATCACTTCAGCAACACACACATAATCAAAGTCTGTTCTTTCTAACCAGAAGCTCTATGAATGTGCCGTCAGATGCTGCAGGTGGTTTCAGAATATCAAGCTTTTTTCATAAAAACCATGTGTTGTTATTTCCATGTGTCGTACCTTAGGGTTTCCTCCGCCTTCTTTGGCAGCATAGAGCATCTGTAGAGCAGATTCAAACAGGGTTTTGGTTTGATCCAGTATGTTCATCTGCTGCTGGTGGTCGGCATGTTTAGACGCCAGTCCCACCGACGCCACAATCACTGGCTCAAAGTAGCTCGCTAACTGAGTCACCTGGGGGAAAAAAAACATGCGTCAAGACCATCTGGCATGCAAACATACAGTTTCCAGTATATATTTCAGGCAAGAGGGATATATAGATGGGAACTGGTACAACTTTTCAGCTATTTATTCGACTGACAAGCTGACAATCATTTTCAATCAATCTTGCTCCAACAAACAAAGCCGGATTTAATTAAAACAAATTGGACACATTTTTATAATGTCAATGTAATCAATTCATGATGTTTATTCAAATGGCACTGTGTGATTTACCCAAACCAGACATAATATATATGGAGGTATGATGAAGGACAATGTTGTTGATCCAGGAACATTTCGTAATTGTGTAAAGCATTTGGCCAATCATGGATTGGCTGCAGTGGTAACATATTTGCACTTCCACTTTTGATGTCCGAGTTACCTTGTGTCCGAGCTGAGCCGCTTCCCCTCGCGCTGCAGTGGAGATGGGGTCAATGAGGTGGCCGATCTCCTGCACAGCGGACGTCAGCTGCTCCTGTAAAGCCTGATGGGGGCAGAGTCACATTAGCATTTGCTCAAACACTAATGCTACATTTCATAATACCAAAATAATACTAGCACTAAAGTTACAAGGGGTATAGAATATGAAAAATATAAATTTGCTCCTTTGAAATCAAAGTGTGACAACTTTCAAAAGAACACGATTAAAAAAAAAAAAACTTCATCACAGAAACTATTAACATATGACTAGCCACATTTACATAGCGATGCCAGTTTTCCACATCTTGCTCCACCATGGAGTGAACAGTACATGGAGGACAGCCAATCAAAACAGATGTCATTCACGGTATTTTTTCTTAAAGGTACAGTATCAAATTCTTAAACTATTAAAGGTACAATAAACCTGTTTGATTTTGATACAAATCTAAAAAGGGTTGTTATTGTTAAATAAAACAAACTATTAAAAACCATTTTTGTTAACTGAAATAAAATATAAATATTAGATGAAAAACTTGAACTTTGGAAAAAACTGGAATTTTATTTTTGGAACTGAAATAAAATTAGCAAAAACTAACACAAACTGAAAGCTAAATGCAAATACAAAAAACAAAAACTAATAAAAAAAATGCCAAAAGCACATAAAATTACAAAAACAAACTAAAATTAAAATAAAACTGAAAATATAGAAACAAAAAAGCTACTTCAAATTATTAAAATTATAAAAGCATATAAATAATTCTAAAATAACACTAAATCTGATACATAAAATCATTAACATGGAGAACTAGGTGGTGCCACTTAAAAATAAAATGAATCAAATATTGATTTATTCATCCATTTAAAAAAAGTAAAGAAATTACTTGTAAAATTGACAAATAGATACATAGATCTTTTTTTTAAATATTTAATTCATGTTTAAAAATGTAGTTCAATGCAGCAATTAAACAATACATGAATAACAAAATATTAAATGTCTTAAAATCCAGTCGAAATTTCATTAGCTGCTCCCACGTGTGAACTATCCAAGGCCATTTTTAACAACATGGCTTTTTTAAGTGGATAAAGAAAAGCAATTTATAGCATTTATCAAAATGCTACTTAAATGTTCCATTTCAAAATGATTTAAAACATTATTAACATCATTCTAAATATTATTAATCTATTATATATTATTACATAATATTACACTCAATTTTATGCAACATGAGATAAATATTTTTAAATGTCTGTTTATTTGTTACATTGAAAAGTAGTTTATGTATTTTTATTAGTGATACAATACATTAATAACTCATTTAATTTTTTAAGCAGCACTCCAAGTCCTCCATAGATTCATAACGCTTGGCTTCATAACACAAGCTGTTGTAAACATTACAGAAAGTAAGACTGTACCAGAGCAACATTAATGAAATGTAATGTTACTACAGAGTGACGGCAGGTATTGACACAACAGACAAGTGTTTTAGTGGTTTACCTCCATCGAGATGTCGTCCCTGCAGGGCAGACTCTGACTCACGGCGGCGAGGGACACCTGCTCGATGTCCCTGATGCTCTTGTTCATGCTGTCGATGGACTGGTCACACTCCCGCTGCCCAGGGGCCTTGTCCCTATGACAACAGAGGAGTCGAGGTTGCTACAGGGTTGCCGTGGAGTGTTCTTCAGCTTAATTGAATTAGGTATTTCAACTCAATCCGGATATTGTACATTACAGTATCATAAAACAGGAGAGTCAGCGCAGACGTGGGTGTCTTTGCTCGCACACACACACACACACACACACACACACACACACACACACACACACAGAGTGCTGGCTGAGCTCCAGTTCTGATTGGTTGATCTGGGAGGACAGTATGTGGAGGGCAGCGAGCCCAGCTGCTGTTCCTGCAACTGCTGAGAGTGTTACAGTCGAGAAGGCAGGGTCAATGATCTCAGATCAGATCGTCTGTTCGCACTCTGTGCAGAAGCGTGGATGAGTGTCTGATCAGTGTTCAGTTTCCTCAATCACTCTCTACACTCTCAGTAGAGAGAGAAACCCAGAAAGCGTCACTTACTACAAAATACAACCCAGTGACACCAGACACAAGCTGTTATTCAGCTATTATTTACAGAAAAAAAGCCTTCAAACGATACATCAGAAAAAAACAAACCTACTGTTGGCTTCTGCGAAAAGAAAAGTCTTAAATGTTAAAAAATAATTAAAGAAAGTTGTACTTGCCAGTGTTTTATCTTTTGTGTTTAGTTGTTATTATTATTCCTATTAATGTTTTATGGATGCAGGACTTTTACAGCTGATCCCAATCATTGATTTACTGTCATCAGTCCTGATTATTTAAACTTTTATCAAAACCTCTGCAATAACTATTTAATGTATATTTATTGTCACTATTAACTGAATTAAAACACCAGCAATTTTGTAAAAGAAAGAAATTCTCTGTTGTTTAATTGATTATAAAAAAAACACTTTTTAAAATAATTTATTGAACAGTTATGTTGTGAATTATTAAAATGGAAAAGAACTGTTTTCTATTTGAATATATTTTAAAATGTAATTTATTCCTGTGATGCCAAGCTGAATTTTCAGCATTATTACTCCAGTCATCAGTGCCACGTGATCCTTCAGAAATCATTCTAATATGCTGATTTGCTGCATAAAATATTTTTATTTTCTATAAAGGAAATCTTACTTACACCAAACTTTTGAACAGCAGTGTTTATTTAATAAAAACTTAAATCTAAACAAAATATTATCCATATTAGGAAACAGACACCAAAGAATAAATACACATTTATTAAATATATTTAAATGTATAATACATATAACAGGTGAAATGGATATGTTTAATCATTATTGTGACAGTTTTGTGTATTTATACATTCATTTGCTTAACTGTTGTTTTATTACACTTTGTTTCAACTGAATATATTTAATATAATAATTATTCTATATTCATTGGCTTTGTTTATAACACATTCCCTGGTTTTTCAATTCACTGCTTGTTGGTGATATTACTTCCCCCGGCAGCTGTAACGAGGGGAACAGACTCTGTGTGAGGGAAGGTTTGAGAAGGGAACGAGAGCGCGTGTGCAGACTGAACAGCTGCTGCTGTTAATAACGCTCGCTCTCGAGTTATTTAATAGAAGTTTAAATTAAACCTCATCTTTTACCCGCATTATTATTATTTAACACCTGATGGAGACCGATGCCGCCGCAAGCTTTTCATATTCGCCAAACCGGTCACGTGCATCTTTCTCAACTGCTAAATCAGCTATTTATTTGCATGATGCTGACCTGATGGACGTGATGAGGCTCTTGATGGAGTCCGACACGGTGCGGGAATGGCCTGCCAAGATGGACCAGGTGGGCGGGTCTTTGGGGTTAAGGATGAGAGAGCGGGCGGTCTCTAATAAGTGGGTGGAGCTGTCCAGCATTGAACGAGCAGAACGAAGGATTGGCTCCTGGGCTGCTGAACCCTGGGATTGGAAAGAAATATGTTTAATACAATTCAGTTTACAGTGTTCTTTAGTTATTCTGTTCTTAAAGTCCCATAAAAATGTGTGTACCATATATAAAGGGAAATATTAACCCTTATATATGAAATATTAATTAAATATTATATTTCTTATATAACCCATCCCTCAAAAATCAGAACATCAAATGCAAAAATGTTAACAATCACCAAAAATATTTGAATATTGATACAAACACAATCCTAAATAATTATATTAAAACAAACAAGATGTTAAAAACATTTACTGTAAGTAGCTGCTGTAAGAACAGAACCAAACTCCCACAAACCCCAAACAGACTGAGGTGATAAAATTGTCAGGGACTTGTGTTTAAAAACACCACAAAACTCCCATCCACACTCACTGACCTTTTAGACTTCCTGTGAGGAAGTCCAGTGTCAAACAGTCAGTGAATGGAGAGAAACCACTTTGTTTTGGCACAACATTACAGGCAATATTTCAAAGACAGAGGAGTCGTCTAGTTATTCATGAAGGCAGTGTAGGTACTTTTTACCATACTTTATACACAAAGAATTTGAACATGCACTACACGCACACATGGACCTCCAACAGATTAAGCTGAGTTTATAGTTAATAACAACTAGATTTCAGCTATAAATCGGCTGTAACCTATAGAAAGATTCACTATTACACAGTTCGTCTGGAATGCCCAAATCAGACAAATCCTAACCCCAGAGCATTGCCTTGGCATTTTTAGATTTGTATGTCCTCCAGATTTGGTTCAAGATGAAATATTTAGCCCTAAAAATTCAGTGGAATGAGTACCCATATACTCACACACACACACACACACACACTCACACACAAATAAATAAATAAATGAAATATTGTGGTATGAAGTATTTCATCACCTCGTGGCTTATCTGCGCAGGAATGCTGGCAAACTCAGGGTTGGAGGCAAAGGTGGAGAGATTATCCACAGCTTCTATCAGCGGGGTTGTGGCCACTCTGCACCTCTCGCGGTTCTCATCTGAGAAATCTCCATCCAAGGCCTGAGAAACACAGCAGAGAGATCACACTTCAATCTATACACATAAATAATGCTTTATCGATGGTTATAAGGTTGCAAATGGTCAGATAAGCTCACAGTCTTCATGCTGATGCACAAGATTCAATCAATTCTCAGTTTCTTTGGTACCAAATGACCTTTTGGTAATTAACGGCAGGCTGTACCTTTATAGTTTTCACAAGGTTAGCCGTGGTATTGGCGACCTCTTTGGCTGACTGCACGAAATGTCTCCGGGCCACAGGATTGGCTGCTTTGGAAGATGCCAGACGACAGGCATTGCAAAGAGCCGAGGTATGCTTTGCAACAATGGTAGCTGCCGACAAAACCTACACAAACAAATAGATGAGAATGTAAGCCACAAAGATTAAAATCATTAAAATCACAAAAAAGCCAATCAGAATATGGACAAGACAAGTAAAAAATTAAGATTAATATTGACTTGATACCAAAGAACCAAACAGTCACCTGGGATGGGCTGCTGGCCGGGTCCACCAGATTCTGGCAGGCCATCTGAATCGCCTGATTGGCTCTGGCAAACTGGATGGGATCGACCAATCCCTGATGACCTGACTGGCTGTTTGGGTCTGAGACTCCTACCAAATAAGAGGCCTGAAGAAAAATAAAGGCATGCCAAAATAATCAGCTGAGTAAATCAGTTGATAATTTCTATTCATTTTTTTTTTTATGTGTTATTTACATGTATTAAATATTGTTATATTAATTACATTTATTTATATTTATATTTATTATTTAATATTATATTACATTATACTTTAAATTTCCTAATAATAAATCACATCAAAATGAACCTTTTCCACGAAAAAGTAAAAAGTAAACAACAGACAAAACCAAGGCATCATGGACAGCAATAATTAATATTAACCAATAGCACCATAGCTTACTTTAAAAAAAATTTTTTTAATCTATTATTTTCTTTATTTTTACAAGCATTATTTAATATATTAATATTTATTATATGACAAATTTTCCTTATTGTGCACAATTAATGTGCACTTGGCATTATTTTTTTAATGTTTTATATTAATTATATCAAAATGAATCATTTTTTTCCACCTCTGAAAAACTTCTCTGTTGACAGAACCAATGCAGCATAGACAGTAAAAAAAGAAAATAATACACACACACACACACACACACACACACACACACATATATATATATATATATATGAAGAGTTCAGATGCAAAAGCCTCTAAGTGCCATTTAAAATTTTCTGTTTTTATATAGATAGTTAATAAATAATATAATCTAACCCTAATTCATACCCTAACAGAAAACTTTCTGCATTTTTACATAAAAGAAAAAAAAAGAAAAATACAAAACTTATTTACAGTGTTTAACAAATGAGGATGCCCCCAAAGGTTTTGTCAGATTTAGCTCACTTCTGGATACAAATGTCTCAAAATATGGTTAAGTAAGCATGTCCTCACACACTCATACACAGTTTCTGATTTTGCGAAAGCTCTTTTTTTTTGTCGTTGGCCAGCAGGGTGACCTTAGGATGACTGGTTAATGATCACTAAACTCTCCCTAGACTGCCGAATGAAGCTCATTCCTACCGTGCCGCAGCTGCGAGGAGGTTCTTGGCGTTTGCCGCCCCTGGATCTACAGAGAGGGACTTGGCAGCCAATAGCAGCTTACTGGATGCCATAGAGATGTTCTTCAGGTTGCCAATCACCTGGATCTGGTCATCTTTGGACTATGGAAACAGAAGATGGCAGCTCAGCCTGCAGTCAAACGATGTTGTTCTTTAACTTTATTTCAGCAGAAAAATGTGCAGTGTTCTTTCAAAAGAGGTTATATTTTATGGTTACAAAATTTAAAGGGATAGTTATTCTGCCACAGAATAAAAACAAAGTTAATTTCAACTTTTTACTTCACACTTCTGACTTTTCTTCTTGCACGATGTAAACTTAGAATGGTGAGAAAAACAGTCTGCAAGATGTAAACTGCAACTTGCTTGTAATACTTTTCCATGCAATTATAAATGAATACAAATTCAAACTTCAAAAAGAATGCAAAATACTAAAAAAATATCATAAATGTGGTCCATACGGCTTACTTATGCAACATATTTCACGTCTTCTGTAGCCATATGACAGCTTTGTGTAAAGAACAGTGCTAAACAAGGCATTGTAGGCCTACTGAATTTTAATTATATGATACCACATAATTAATATTCATGAGCCAAGTTGATGTGTTTTTCTAATTTTGCCCTTAAAGAGCAAACTGTGGCTCTTATTTTACACATCATTTTGATGGGCACCTTAGTTTCACAGAGCTAGACTATCTGCTGATGGCTTCCGGCCTGTCCTGTCCTGCCAGATCTCTGTGTCTCACACTATCATCTTTTAATGGGTATGTCACGCTCCATCAACCCCGCTGCTCTCCTGCCTCTCCAAATTAATCAACAAAACATGCAGAACCAGAACATCATCAAAGATTTCATTAGGATGGAGCATCTTCATGCTCTCTGGAACGATTATGTGCCTGAGTGAATACAATGAGAGGCACTAATTAACAAATTAATCAGAACTTCAAAATTTTCTATAGAGTTTTAGAAAATGTGACCGCCATTTTTTGGGGGGGAGTGGGGGTAGTTGTTTAACTATTGTATACTACCTTTCAAAAGTTGATTTTATTTTTAAAGAAAATAATAGTCATTCAGCAAGGATGCATTAAATTATAAGAGTCTTTACTGTCACTTTTGAACGATGTTACAAAAAGTTTTATTTTAAATAAATGCTGCTCTTTTGAAGTTCAAATCAAAGAATTCTGAAAAAAGTATGCTTCTACAAATGATCAAGCAGCACAACTGTTTTCAACATTGATAATAATAAGAAATGTTTCTTGAGCAGCAAATCAGCATATTAGAATGATTTCTGAAGGATCATGTGACACTGAAGACTGGAGTAATGATGCTGAAAATTCACCTTTGCATCACAGGACTAAATTACATTTTAAAATATATTCAAATAGAAAACACATATTTTAAACTGCAATAATATTTCACAATATTGCTCTTTTTACTGTATTTTTAAACAAATAAATGCAGCCTTGGTGAGTGAGTACATGAAAAATTTTCATTAGTGTTATTTCACTGAAAGCAAAATGTTGTGTAAAGCAACAAATTCACATTCAGAAAGCGCATATTTGATCAATATGCAGTTATGTAAGTGGGATTTTGGACCTAATATAGTTGTCTAACAAACCTGGCATTGTGTATTAAGAATATTGTTGGATTGACTTCCTCTTTGGATAAAAGCGTCTGCTAAATGCATAAATGTACATTGACCAATGAGATTTCTCTGTGGGTAAAGCACGTCATAAACCATCTCTCAGCTCTAAGAGGGCACTAAAACTGTACCTGAGTGTGTCCGGCCATCTCAATGCCGGCATCTAAAAACTCATCAAAGTCTTGGCTGAACTTCCCGGAAGCCACAGCCAGCTGGCTGCTGCTCCCACGTGAAGACTGCACCACATCTCCAGCTGAATGGTTGAGCTCGGCTGCCGTGTGGTTCAGGTCTGTCTGCGCCTCTTGGAAAGATTTGGAGCATGGAGGAAGCTGGAAAAAGTTAGGGTTGATCACTGTTGGGCCTCATTCATGAAACATGATCAGAAGGAATTCCTGTGTACAACATTCAGAAATTGTGACAATTTACATAATAATAATGTTTTTTTTTTTTGTTTTTTTTAAATCATTTACACAGTTTTATGTTTAGACTCGCTAGTAGCTAGTAAAGAACTGACAAAAAACTCACATTTTCCACAAGCAATTTCTTACTGGCCTCGCCAATGCTCCTGAGAGCCATGTCCACATCCTTTTGTCCAGGTAAGCAGTTCACACAGTTATTGAGGGAGTGAGAGACAGCCTTCGCCACCTGAAAAACACCAACAAACACACACATTCCCACCAATAACTCTACAAAGGCCCAGAGAGATGCGGCGTGAATCTAAAATTCAAATCAGCCCCTCGGCACAACAGAGAAATCTGTGTCCCTAATTTATGCCACTGTCACATACATATGCCAAGCAATATGTTTGCATCCCAAAGGAACCTGTACGAATCAGGAGGTACGCTGGCACCTTCCAGAAAAAAAG
Organism: Sinocyclocheilus grahami; assembly: GCF_001515645.1. NCBI lineage: Eukaryota > Metazoa > Chordata > Actinopteri > Cypriniformes > Cyprinidae > Sinocyclocheilus > Sinocyclocheilus grahami. The sequence goes on from NW_015505571.1 coordinate 57,088, forward strand.
GTCGTCGAGAAACAGAGACAATAGAAAATAGCTCAGTTTATTGGAGATAATTGCCAAGAGGGATCTGATGGGAGATTAATCTGGTTTTAACACAGTAGCTGAAGAAGACAAAAACTATTCTGGCCTCAAATAAAGATGAATAAATACTCTTTTTTTGGATAACTATGTAACCAAACTTCTACTTCAGCATCTACTTGTCACTGAATAAATGTTCTTGAAGATGGGCGGACATCTGTCTTTATTTGCATGTGGTTTAATGTGCGTTGTCCTACCTGTGCTAATCTCTGCTGGCTCTCGGCATCACCAGGGCACACTAGGGCTTGGTCGGCTTCGTGGATTAGCATGGCCGAGCCCTCCATCACGTGACAGGCGGAGTCCAGCATGGCCGCTGCAGCTTTGGGCTCCACGGTACTCGCTGCCACTCCCCTCGCGGCCTGGGCCAACGTCCTCAGAGCTTGAGCAGTTTCCCTTGCTGCCACACCTGCCGCAAACACACACACACACACAAATACAGGCCAATTAATTGGACAATTTATGGCATTCTGAGGTTATATCTATCACAGTGATCTACTGCTATAATCGGCAGACCGATTAATCAGCCGATATTTTCCATGTTGAGATTATATCTATTTTAACGATCTACCGATTTAACAGTCAGATCAATTAATCAGATGATATTTGGCATTCTGAGGTTATATCTATCACAGTGATCTACTGCTATAATCGTCAGACCGATTAATCAGCCGATATTTGCCATGTTGAGATTATATCTATTACAATGATCTACTGATATAACAGTCAGACCAATTAATTTTGTATATAAATAGTACATCATTTGGCTTAACGTGATTAACGAAAACAAGACATGTTCATGGATCAGCATTTGCTGTTTGTGTTCTACCAAACAATCAAGGCCTTAACCCAAAATTCAGAGGGTAAATTGGTTGATGGGATGTTAATCCAGGAACATTTCCTACTTGTGTAAATCCTGTTGTTATACTGCACATTTCATATTCAGTATAGATAGATTCTCCTGAAGTATTGTGTTTTATATGCTGAAAAGCAACATAAGTCGTCTCACCAGTATAATGTTCGTTGCCCTGGGCAGCACAGGTCAATA
>NW_015505571.1:58366-58709 GCF_001515645.1 Sinocyclocheilus grahami
TTGCTATTGCTAGCCTCTCCGAAATCGCCTACCCTACCTTTAATTATCAACACTGGTCATCCACTTTTGCACAGTCTTGCATCATATCTGTACATTATAAATTAGCAACACATTCATTTTTTACCTTATTTTTACATTTAAAGATCCAACTTCAATAAACTGTATTGCAAAATGAGGGACATTTTTGAAACACCCAGGCCAAATGTCTTGTTCCATATAAAGCTTTAAGCCTCGGTGCTTGGTTGACCCAGAATGCCCCTGCTGTTCCAACAAATGAGTGTGGAAAGAAAATAAGGCACCATATGGGATCTGGCCTTTACTTATAGAACAGAAAGCAAAAAAA
>NW_015505571.1:59005-61400 GCF_001515645.1 Sinocyclocheilus grahami
GAGGCCAAGGTCTTGGGTTCGATTCCCGGCAAACACACATAAGATCTTGAAAGCATTCTAAAGTGCTTTAGATAAAGCATGCTTGGAGTTTTTATTCAATTTTGTATATAAATAGTACATCATTTGGCTTAACGTGATTAACGAAAACAAGACATGTTCATGGATCAACATTTGCTGTTTGTGTTCTACCAAACAATCAAGGCCTTAACCCAAAATTCAGAGGGTAAATTGGTTGATGGGATGTTAATCCAGGAACATTTCCTACTTGTGTAAATCCTGTTGTTATACTGCACATTTCATATTCAGTATAGATAGATTCTGCTGAAGTATTGTGTTTTATATGCTGAAAAGCAACATAAGTCATCTCACCAGTATAATGTTCGTTGCCCTGGGCAGCACAGGTCAATAACTGGGCCATGGAGGAGCCCACAGCTTTAGACGTACTTCCCAGATCCTGAGCACACTTCTCCAACTACAGACACAAGCGTGAAGTAGTAACAGTGAGAACTACTGCTAACAAGTTGATGATCAATTTTTATGTGGTAAATTTCACCTACCGATTGTCCAGGTAGTGGTTTGAGTTGTCCTTCCAGTGTGGCCATTTTGGCATCTTGTAGTTCACTCTTGAGTGTCTGAACTGCGCTGAGAGCAGAGTCAATCTCCAGAGGACCACACGCCTCATGAGCCTATGATACAACACACAAAGATAAAAAAAAACAACAACAACACATTTCAGTGAACTTTTGTGAAAAAGCTCCATTGTCCATACACCTTAGACAGGGAAGCACCATATTTATTTTTGACAGGAATCAATACAGAACTGTGAGGGACTGAAGTACAGTGCCTTTAGTGGACTGTACTGTTGTTTAACAACATATCAATTGTTCGGCTGATAAATGTCTTTCTGAAAAACTTCCAGTAGATAAAAACTTAATAAAATAGTTTTGAATGTGAGTTGGGGACCATGATCAAGGACCTTTATACAATGTGTGCCATAGTAAAGACTGTAAGTCTATTTCTTTTCATCCTTGTTAATTTCAGAATGGCTACAGTAGACTAAGGTGTACTTGTCAATAGTGTAGCAGCTTACAAAGTCATTTTCAATCCAAGCAGCTTTCTGTTAGTCAAACTGGCAAATTAGCATGACCAACATGAACCCCTTGAGAAATCTGCGCTGGCAAATCTGTCACCAGTTGACTTCTGGGGGACCTAAGCAACAATTCGACAGGTGCCCCAGTCATTGTGCTCATAAAAACCCCATAATGACCTTCTTTAAACTACTAAATAAAGACTAACACTGCATAGCCTTCACAGTATGAATTAAAGGGGTCATATATGACGAAGCAAGGTGTACGATGATTGGCCAGCTATACAGTGCGTTGTGATTGGCCGAATACCTCAAGCATGTGACGGAAATGTTACGCCCCTTACCATACTGTGATGCTGTGTCCCGGCCGGAGCAACGAGACAAAAACAATAAAACCCATTATAAACGAGGCATTTGTTGCATCCAGTGGGGACATAATTACTGATTATAATGACTTATACTGTCTTTTTACGCATTGCGTTGCATCGGGCCGCGTAAACATAAAACCATGTTTGCATTTGTGATCAAAGAAATGACAAACAACAAGCGCTACTCTGCACTGCTCAAAACTCACGTTTGAATCATCAGTGGCAAATTCTTTAAATATGAAAAAGTACTTACAGAACTGCCGGCATTGTAGGCTACTCTCCCAGGAAACAGTCCTCCGTAATGCGTTGCACACACACGGATATTTGGTTTGATCTGTTCTGGAACAGTGTTGTAAATACAACTTAACCACTGATTTCTAGTTGTGTCCTCTTTTGGAAGGCCAAACAAAGTATTTTTGATTTCGCAACAAAACACAGCATCTCCACGACATGGTGGCGGCGGCAACAATACTACAGTGAGAATCAAAGTTACGCCTTTTTTCTTTGCGTGAACATTTGGGAGGGCGTTGTGCAAATCTTCCCACACAGTGACGTAGACATGTGGGGGCGTGTTTAAACGAGGCGTTTTAGGAGGGCGTAGACGAGTCTTAACTTTTATAAAGAATATCTCTTTGGGTTTGAGACTTTAGTCCTCGCAACTTTAGTGAAGTGAAGTGACGTGACATGTGGCCAAGTATGGTGACCCATACTCAGAATTAGTGCTCTGCATTTACCCATCCAAAGTGCACACACACAGCAGTGAACACACACACCGTGAACACACACCCGGAGCAGTGGGCAGCCATTTTATGCTGCGGCGCCCAGGGAGCAGTTGGGGTTCGGTGCCTTGCTCAAGGGCACCTCAGTCATGGTATTGAAGGTGGGAGAGAGTGCTGTACATTCACTCCCCCCACCTACAATCCCTGCCGGTACGAGACTC
>NW_015505571.1:62741-64864 GCF_001515645.1 Sinocyclocheilus grahami
ATATATATATATATATATTCCTACTATAAAATTACATTATAAAATATAAATAAAAGAAAAAAGATATATCAAATTTTATAATATTTTGTATATTTATTTAGTAGGAATAATAATAATAATAATTATTATTATTATTATTAATTTAATACTATACTACTACTATTACTAAATAAAAATAAGAAATATTACTACTGTAATATTTTTATTTAAAATAAAAAAAATCAAGTATTTAAGAAAAATACAATAATAATAATTTTATATTACAAAACAACTGTAAAATTACAATATTCTTCATTTTCTATACATGCACTTGTTCAATATATGCCCATTTATTTTTATTTATATAATTAAATTGCATTCTCGCCGTCTTAAATTTGCGACTTGATAATCATGCTAAGCAATATCAGTTTTATTTCAATTAATTGTGCAGCCCTAACATCTGGCATTACTCTGCACAGTGTTAAACGTTGTGTTAACCGTACAAAGACCCGACTGTTCTGACTGAATTTCATTACGGGTTCAGGAAGGATTGTAGAGCATTTGGGATGTTTCTGGCCATGTCCATCACAAAAGGATTTAGCAAAATCCAGTGGCAACATGCTACACTTTAGAAGTAAGTGCAAAAGAAGGCAAGCAAAAAGAAAAAAAGATTCTTTGTATTATGAAAGAATATTCCATGTGTGAGGAAGGATGATATGTGGAAGAGACAGGAAAAAAAAGAACCTCAAGAACAAAGCCATCTTTGTTGATGTGAAGAGACCAAACAGAACCAGAACGCTGGATTCCACTGGTCGAAACTGTTGGCCAATGGAAAAATACCGCTACGGAAACTAGACCGCTAGCATATACATGTGGATAAAAAGCCACCTCTTCCATGCTAGTATGTGTTTTGTCCTAAACAGACAAAAATGTGGGGACGGATGCAGTTGAGCTAAAAAAATAAATAAGGAAAAAACTATATAAAAGTAGCCTAAATTACTCTAAACGAAAAAGTACATGAGGTTAAGTAAATGATGACATAAGTTTCATTTTGAGGAAGGGCTCATAATCAATTTTTACATTTTATCAGCATCCTCCACAACACTATAATTTACTATGTTCAAACGGTGAGTTACAAGGCAGGATCAAACAGAGCGGACGCTGAACAGGAGGTGGCGTAATAATGCACGTCCTCACCTCCAGCCGGTGAATGAGTTTCTTTTTGATGGCGTTCTGAGCGGCTGCATTGGTGGCGACCCGTAACCCTTCAGCAGCCTCTCGTAACCTCTGCTGCTGGTCTTCATTTTCTGGGTATGCAGCAGCACCCTGCACAAATACCATACAGGCACAATTACTGGATTAGTTTCATGTACTTCACCCATTTCTTTCAATTGGTTTTAATAGCAGTCTACATGACTGTATATGCGCTGTTAACATGCAACTTTAGCTTGTGTTGGGTCATTTTTCTGATGGGCAATATTCAGAATGGAAGCAATGTGCTCACTAAATCTGTCCATTACATGCTGTATACTGCCTAATATTTTTTAATGCAATATATGAGGTATATATGGAAGCCAATTACCACCTAAAAGTTTAAAAAAAAAAAAAAAATTTTTTTTTGTGATATACAAAGTCAGAATTCCGCTAAATAAAGTTGCATTATTTTTTCAGGTATATAGCCACAGTAATAAGAAATTGTGAATGTTAAAGTCACAATTATTAGATATAGTCACAATTATGGGATATAAAACCACAATTGTGAGATATAAAGTCACAACTATGAGAAATTAATAGTTAATTAATCCAATTGTGTATAAAAAGATCTAATCTAGGACTGTTCAATCATATAATAATCAAAAAGAAGACATTTAAGCAGAGGCTGTGTTATATTTTGAATATAGTCATATATATACTGTAGTCATATACAGTGGGTACGGAAAGTATTCAGACCCCCTTAAATTTTTCACTCTTTGTTATATTGCAGCCATTTGCTAAAATCATTTAAGTTAATTTTTTTCCTCATTAATGTACACACAGCACCCCATATTGACAGAAAAACACAGAATTGTTGACATTTTTGCAGATTTATTAAAAAAGAAAAACTGAAATATCACATGGTCCTAAGTATTCAGACCCTTTCCTGT
>NW_015505571.1:65576-71045 GCF_001515645.1 Sinocyclocheilus grahami
GTTTTTCTGCTGCAGGGACAGGACGACTGGTTGCAATGGAGGGAAAGATGAATGTGGCCAAGTACAGGGATATCCTGGATGAAAACCTTCTCCAGAGTGCTCAGGACCTCAGACTGGGCCGAAGGTTTACCTTCCACCAAGACAATGACCCTAAGCACACAGCTAAAATAACGAAGGTGTGGCTTCACAACAACTCTGTGACTGTTTTTGAATGGCCCAGCCAGAGACCCGACTTAAATCCAATTGAGCATCTCTGGAGAGACCTAAAAATGGCTGTCCACCAACGTTTACCATCCAACCTGACAGAACTGGAGAGTATCTGCAAGGAGGAATGGCAGAGGATCCCCAAATCCAGGTGTGAAAAACTTGTTGCATCTTTCCCAAAAAGACTCATGGCTGTATTAGATCAAAAGGGTGCTTCTACTAAATACTGAGCAAAGGGTCTGAATACTTAGGACCATGTGATATATCAGTTTTTCTTTTTTAATAAATCTGCAAAAATGTCAACAATTATGTGTTTTTCTGTCAATATGGGGTGCTGTGTGTACATTAATGAGGAAAAAAAATTAACTTAAATGATTTTAGCAAATGGCTGCAATATAACAAAGAGTGAAAAATTTAAGGGGGTCTGAATACTTTCCGTACCAACTGTATACACACTGACAGTATACATGCTGCATATTACTTTCAAAACTAGTAGCTAATGTGCCATTTTGAAGCCTTTATTGTTTCTCATTGTTTCATTTTATCGTCTTGCTTAATGGTTAAACAGAAAGTGAAAGGCAATTCTCAGAGTACAAAGTTGTCACAGATAAATCCCAGGCTCAGTCAGACCTGTGAAGGGAAATTTGTCAACGGCAACAGAACTCTCAGTTACGCCATCCACACACTTACAGCGCATTACAAAACATTCAATGCAAAGAGGAATTAGGGGCCGTCTGCTCCATCTCTGTTACCAAGGAAACCGTCTGTGGTGCATTCCTCATCTTTACATTTGATAATAGCAGTGATGTTGTGATTAATGTATCATGAATCAAATGTACCTAACAAACCATAAGCCTGCACTTCAGATGGCTGCATAATAATTACATCCTGGCCATTTATACTTCTCTATGTTGCTGATGGGGACTGAAAATCGAATCTGTGGTCCATCTTATCATGAGTCAAATCTAAATCATGGCTCAGGGCTCTTTCAGGTATCAGAAATGAAGCAGCGATGAGGAGACAAAAGCACATTTTACAGTGTGGCTGCTGATTCTGGGTCCTTGATAAAAAAAAAAAAAAAAAAGATAACCTCATAAAAAGATCTGTGGCAGTACCATGGTACACTAATGGTATCAGGTTAAAATTTTATATTGTACTGAATATCTTGACAGAGTCACCACTGATAAATTACTTCTAATTGTAGTGTAGAAACTTTCATTTTCTGTGAAGCTGCTTTGCATTGATGTGTATTGTGAAAAGTACTATACAAATAAACATGAACTGAATTGAATTGAATGATGAACATGCGTCATGATGTTACCATGACATGACAAGGTATTTCAAAGAGCAACATGGTATTGACATGGTATGTGTCCAAAAGCATGGTGCCATGATACATGTTCAATAAAATAAAAAAACTTGAAACGACACAAAGCACAAAAACAAAACACCCACACCCACACACACACACACACACACACACACACACACACACACACACACACACACACACACACACACACACACAAAACTAAAATCCAAAAACAAAACAAAAAAACCAAACCTCCAAACAAAAACCACAAAACAAACAGAAAAATTAAAAACAAAACTAAAAACCCAAAAACAAAACTAAAACCCCAAACACAAAAAGCAAAACAAAAAATAAAACAAAGAAGTCAAAACAAAACTAAAAGCATAAATAAATAAAAAACACTCAACAAATTAAAGCTGCAGTTCGTAACTTTTTTTGGTTAAAAATGATCCGAAATCAATATTTGAGCAAGTACATAACCAGCCAGTGTTCAAAACTATCGCCTTACTTTAGCCCGATTCACAACGGTTAGTTTATAATAATGTTTTCTAATTTGAGTGGTACGGGTAGGTTTTAGAAGTAAATTCGAGCATGCCGCTGCGTCATGACGTCTGTAAACAAAGAAGTTGTCCCGGCTTCTAGGCTATCGCATGTGAGGATCCTGCAGGTGGCAGGTAGTGGTAGTGCGATTTATTGTAATATTTTTTCCTCAGTTGGTCAGAACAAACGTGGCAGACTTGTTACTTACTTGTTCAGATGACAATATATGGTGAAAATTTTTATTTGAGTCATACAGTGGGTACGGAAAGTATTCAGACCCCCTTACATTTTTCACTCTTTTTTATATTGCAGCGTATTTTTTTAATTTTACAAAGCGTTTGAGTGCATTTTGAGTGAATATTTTGTAAAACAAACAAAAAAAAAGTGCTCAACTTAATTTATTGTAATCTAAATTATTTAGTTATTCAAAAAGCATAAATTAAAATTTCATTTGGTTCTGCATATCGGCTAAAGAAAAAATATATTGTTATCGTTCATAAAGCAACATCCACCAAATGCCAATTTAAATTAATGTTAAGTTTGCATGGCTTGAGTGAGGTCAGTTTCAGAGACAGAGCAACACTACATGAAAGGGTACAAAATGCAAAAAAAAAATTCCTTCTGAATAACATGCACTTTTCTTCTGAATCGTGCACAATACAAACCATAACGTGTATTAAAGCAAACAGTCAATATTGAGTTCTTGTTGACTTTTATGCTAAACAATTCTTTGATGATGAAGATTTATTTGCCCATGTCATTTATCATGTCCATGTTTAACTTGAACAGTTGAAGTCAACCCCACCGGCATTTTTTGCCATGTGTTTTCCTTTAAAAAGTTCAAAGACAGCGTTCAAAGACGCAATCGTGCGTGATTGAGAGCAGATTTGATGCTCTGTAGCGGTTTTATATGACATGTTTTTGACAACCTCGTGGGCACAGAATCTTTTGAGGATTCTTTAGACTTACGGCCATAGCATAACAAACATCTACAGTTTTGAAAACGACCCAAAAAGACAGCACAGACCGCAGACAAAATCACTTTTAAGGACCTCACGGAGTCAAAATAAACTGGGGGTCAAATTCTCCCAGAAAAACAACAGACAAGATACAAAGGCTGAGCAAAGCTAGTGTTCCTGTGTTACGGGCCCATCTATCGCATTTAGCAGCACTTTCTAAGGCAAAAATTGCTATTTCTTTTGCTCTTTTTTTGAGGTTAGGGAATTTGAACAATCTCTTAACCCCCAAGTAATAAACATTGGCGCATAATTCATCCTGCAATGTGCATGATAGCTCATGATGGCTTGTTGAGGAGAGTTGTGCAATTACTTAGTTTTCAACCATGGTTTTTGGTGGAGAACGTGGGCAAAGGAAAACTATGAGATGACATTAGGTCGTATCTATAGACCAGTTAGACTAAGACATTGAATAAAATATTTCTATAAATGTTCTTCCTACCTTTCTATTCATCAAACAATTTAGAAAAAAGGACCACAGTTTCCACAAAAATATAAGACAGCACCAACATTATTTTAATATCATACCGATACGGTTATAGTTTTTATTCATATTTGAATGAGTTTTTATTTTTATATATATTTTAAATTTTAGTTCAAGTTTTCGTGATTTTGTTGTGTTATTGTATATATATATATATATATATATATATTTATTATTATTATTTTTTCAGTTTTATTTTTATTTTATATTAGTACATCAAGATAAACTAAATTAAAATGAGAAATATTGCCTTGGGAAAATATAGTTTTCTTTTTATTTCATAACATTTATTTATTTCAAATAAAATGTTGAAATAAATAAATGTAAGTAATATTTTAGTTAACTACAATAACCCTGAGCAGCACAACAGTTTTCAACATTGATAATAATAAGAAATGTTTCTTAAGCAAAAAGTAGGCAAAGAAAACTAAAATGCCATTCAAGGACATATCTAGAGACCAGTTACACTTGGAAGTGTCCCTTTCAACTTAACCCCCTAGCAACCCCACAAATCACCTTAGCAACCACATTGCAATAATTCTGCAAAATTTTTGGAAACTATCGGTTGAGGACAGTCTCACCTGCATCCCCCATTGAGGTGAAAATGTTTTCTGTTACGGTCATGATGGTGTCAGTGGCCTGGTCGTATCGTCCGATTGGCTCACCGCAGCTGGCGTAGTGGCGCACGTGCTGCAGCAGGTCGCTGAGGGCCTGGCTGACCGCGCCAGCCGCCATGTTCACCTGTCGGATTAGCTCGCCCTCCTCTGAGGCGGCATGACATGCCTTCACACAGCCCTCCACCGATCGCTCCACCAGACGTCCCGCCTCCACCAGCTGCTCCTGACACACCGGGGAGGAGATGGTGGGGCTCACCACCTACCACAATCAACGTACATCGAAATAGATGAAAGACATCGTGTTCAGAATTGCGACAGATTATTTTGGACATCAGGTGTAAGGGAGTGTGTGTTTTTTTAGAGCAGATGAAAATACGAACTCAGAACTGAAATAGTCTCAGGGAATGACACATTATAAAAAAGTAAAGCAAAATTTAAGTGCCCCTATTATGCCATTTCGAATATTGCCTTTCATGCAGTGTGTAATGTAGCTGTATGTGAATGTAAACAATCTGCAAAGTAATGTCGAAAGTGCATCGTCTCCCAAAAGAAAGAATCGATTCTGAACGACTACACGTCACATGGTAACACATTTGCATAATGCACGCCTATGTTCTACGTTGGACGGCCGCGAACAACTTGACCTGCCCTCAAACACTGTAGCTTGTTTGTGTGGTTAACATCATGTCGAGAAGATGCGGCTGCAAAGAATCAGTGGTTAAAATAAATTTTTTCCACTGTACCTCAGCAGTACAACCCCAATCTTTTTTGTGTTCCAGTCATTTTACTGACGACTGCTTCAGTAAAATGGGATTGTAGGTGGAGGGAGTGAATGAGCAGCGCCCTCTTCCACCCTCAAAACCACGACTGAGGTGAGACCCTTGAGCAAGGCACCGAACCCCCAACTGCTCCCCGGGCACTGCAGCAAAAAAAATGGCTGCCCACTGCTCCGGGTGTGTGTTCACGGTGTGTGTGTGTTAGTTCACTACTCACTGCTGTGTGTGTGCACTTGGATGGGATAAATGCAGAGCACAAATTCCGAGTATGGGACACAATACTTGGCTATATGTCACGTCACCAAAACAATATTAGAAACCTTAAAAATGGCACAATATTGGCACTTTAAGTAGTGGCCAACTCTTGTATTCCTGATTAATCAGTCAGTATTTACATTTACATTTAGCAGACACTTTTATCCAAAGCGACTTATAAATGAGAACAATGGAAGATATCAAAATCAAAAAGAGAGCAATGACATGCAAGTGCTATAACAAGTCTCAGCTTAATGCAGTACAC
>NW_015505571.1:72128-86126 GCF_001515645.1 Sinocyclocheilus grahami
CTTAACCCCCAAGTAATAAACATTGGCGCATAATTCATCCTGCAATGTGCATGATAGCTCATGATGGCTTGTTGAGGAGAGTTGTGCAATTACTTAGTTTTCAACCATGGTTTTTGGTGGAGAACGTGGGCAAAGGAAAACTATGAGATGACATTAGGTCGTATCTATAGACCAGTTAGACTAAGACATTGAATAAAATATTTCTATAAATGTTCTTCCTACCTTTCTATTCATCAAACAATTTAGAAAAAAGGACCACAGTTTCCACAAAAATATAAGACAGCACCAACATTATTTTAATATCATACCGATACGGTTATAGTTTTTATTCATATTTGAATGAGTTTTTATTTTTATATATATTTTAAATTTTAGTTCAAGTTTTCGTGATTTTGTTGTGTTATTGTATATATATATATATATATATATATATTTATTATTATTATTTTTTCAGTTTTATTTTTATTTTATATTAGTACATCATGCTAAACTAAATTAAAATGAGAAATATTGCCTTGGGAAAATATAGTTTTCAAATAAAATGTTGAAATAAATAAATGTAAGTAATATTTTAGTTAACTACAATAACCCTGAGCAGCACAACAGTTTTCAACATTGATAATAATAAGAAATGTTTCTTAAGCAAAAAGTAGGCAAAGAAAACTAAAATGCCATTCAAGGACATATCTAGAGACCAGTTACACTTGGAAGTGTCCCTTTCAACTTAACCCCCTAGCAACCCCACAAATCACCTTAGCAACCACATTGCAATAATTCTGCAAAATTTTTGGAAACTATCAGTTGAGGACAGTCTCACCTGCATCCCCCATTGAGGTGAAAATGTTTTCTGTTACGGTCATGATGGTGTCAGTGGCCTGGTCGTATCGTCCGATTGGCTCACCGCAGCTGGCGTAGTGGCGCACGTGCTGCAGCAGGTCGCTGAGGGCCTGGCTGACCGCGCCAGCCGCCATGTTCACCTGTCGGATTAGCTCGCCCTCCTCTGAGGCGGCATGACATGCCTTCACACAGCCCTCCACCGATCGCTCCACCAGACGTCCCGCCTCCACCAGCTGCTCCTGACACACCGGGGAGGAGATGGTGGGGCTCACCACCTACCACAATCAACGTACATCGAAATAGATGAAAGACATCGTGTTCAGAATTGCGACAGATTATTTTGGACATCAGGTGTAAGGGAGTGTGTGTTTTTTTAGAGCAGATGAAAATACGAACTCAGAACTGAAATAGTCTCAGGGAATGACACATTATAAAAAAGTAAAGCAAAATTTAAGTGCCCCTATTATGCCATTTCGAATATTGCCTTTCATGCAGTGTGTAATGTAGCTGTATGTGAATGTAAACAATCTGCAAAGTAATGTCGAAAGTGCATCGTCTCCCAAAAGAAAGAATCGATTCTGAACGACTACACGTCACATGGTAACACATTTGCATAATGCACGCCTATGTTCTACGTTGGACGGCCGCGAACAACTTGACCTGCCCTCAAACACTGTAGCTTGTTTGTGTGGTTAACATCATGTCGAGAAGATGCGGCTGCAAAGAATCAGTGGTTAAAATAAATTTTTTCCACTGTACCTCAGCAGTACAACCCCAATCTTTTTTGTGTTCCAGTCATTTTACTGACGACTGCTTCAGTAAAATGGGATTGTAGGTGGAGGGAGTGAATGAGCAGCGCCCTCTTCCACCCTCAAAACCACGACTGAGGTGAGACCCTTGAGCAAGGCACCGAACCCCCAACTGCTCCCCGGGCACTGCAGCAAAAAAAATGGCTGCCCACTGCTCCGGGTGTGTGTTCACGGTGTGTGTGTGTTAGTTCACTACTCACTGCTGTGTGTGTGCACTTGGATGGGATAAATGCAGAGCACAAATTCCGAGTATGGGACACAATACTTGGCTATATGTCACGTCACCAAAACAATATTAGAAACCTTAAAAATGGCACAATATTGGCACTTTAAGTAGTGGCCAACTCTTGTATTCCTGATTAATCAGTCAGTATTTACATTTACATTTAGCAGACACTTTTATCCAAAGCGACTTATAAATGAGAACAATGGAAGATATCAAAATCAAAAAGAGAGCAATGACATGCAAGTGCTATAACAAGTCTCAGCTTAATGCAGTACACGTAGCAAGGGTATTTTTTTTTAAATTATATAATAAATAAAACAGATAGAATAGAAAAATAATAGCTTTTTTTTTTTTTAGAGGTCTTTTTTGCTTTTGTTTTTACATTTACATTTAGCAGACACTTTTATCCAAAGCGACTTATAAATGAGAACAATGGAAGATATCAAAATCAAAAAGAGAGCAATGACATGCAAGTGCTATAACAAGTCTCAGCTTAATGCAGTACACATAGCAAGGGTATTTTTTTTAAAATTATATAATAAATAAAACAGATAGAATAGAAAAATAATAGCTTTTTTTTTTTTTTTAAAAAAAAAAGCAGTTAGAAAATGAATAGAGGGCAAGTTTTTTTTTTTAAAGAATAGAATTAGAATAGAGAGTGCTAGAGTTAGGGGGTCAAATAAAGATGGAAGAAATGTGTTTTAGCCGATTCTTGAAGATGGAATAAAGTCTAGAGTTCCTTATTCTAAATGATTAACCAACGACATTTGGTGTCTTATGTGCTGTTATCTTTCAAAAACCCATTCAAATTCATGTTTCACAGATGTACTTCTTACTTTTTTAATCCCATCCAAATCAAAGTGGCTGTGTGTGTTCCTTTACTCAAATTTGGTAAAAATGATGAAGCAAATTACCTACTGTTTCTTAGTAACTCAAATACCGGGTATTATCACTTGTGCTAAATTTCTTGTAGTGCATCTTCATTATAGAATTATACTTTTTTGCTGTTTAAATCCCATCTGATTTAAAAATAATATTAAACCAATATGGTCTAGCCAATAATCTTAATTAATTACTTCCTTTAATTGTTCACAACTATATAATGACAATACAATATTGGTATATTTTATATTATAATATAAAAATATCAAACTTTATATAATGTTATAATTATATAGAAATATTTTAATTTATGTTTATTTTATCCAGTCTGAAAAAATGGCAAAGATTTAACGTCCCTTAATGTTCACAATTATTATAAATGGATCTAAATCACATTAAAATATTATATTGTACAAATGTATTTTTATTTGAATATTTGAATACAGACATTTTTATTTTATTTACTTTAAGTTTTTGAGGTAATTTTGGGTGAATATTTGGTCAAATAAGCACTCATTTTATTACTTTATTAAGCAAAGTAGAGTTATTTACTATCATTAAATTATGTGAAATACCATACACTACCATTCAAAAGTTTGGAGTCAGTAATTTTTTTTTTAAAGAAATTATTATTTTTATTTTAAATTGTTTAAATTTACATTCTATTCATCAAATAATACTGAAAAAAGGATCATGGTTTCTACAAAAATATTAAGCAGGAAAACTGTTTTCAACATTGATAATAATCAGAAATGTTTCTTGAGCAGCAAATCAGCATATTAGACTGATTTCTGAAGGATTACGTGACACTGAAGACTGGAGTAATGATGCTGAAAATTCAGCTTTGTATCACAGAAATAAATTGCATTTTAAAATATATTCAAATAGAAAACATGGTAAAAATTTTAAATTGTAATAATCTTACACAATATTACTGTATTTACTGTACTTTTTATTCAAATAAAAGCAGCATAAGAGCCTTTTTTTTTTTTTTTTAGAAAAACATTAAAAAATCTTACTGACCCCCACTCAGCAAACACTAACAAATAAGTAATTTTATCCCCAGACAAATGTGTTCTAGTGTATTCCAGATATCTTTGAATAAAAACAAGTTTAAAAAGTCATCAGTAATATGTATAAATTATAAGTAGCATTCACTTCCCCACAAACTCTGAAAAGTACCTTTGTACAGGCCACCAGCTGTGAGGTGGAGAGCGCGCACTGCGTGGCGGCGGTAATGACTCGGTTCTGCAGCGCCGTGTCCTCGGCCACCTGTGCCACGTTCTTGGCTTTCAGCACCAGCATGGCAGCAGCATTAGCTACGGCTTTAGCCAGGTTCATCATAATGTCCTGAAACATATTCGTCATTCAAGAAACACACTGTGAGGCAACCTGGCCCAGACTAACGAATGAAATAAACGCAAGGGTAGAGTTTAACAGAATAAAATAGAGGGCAATAAAAGGCTCTCGGAGGCTAACTGACTGTGACAGCATCAGCTGAATCACACTAAATCAAATTTTACGTGTCGAAAATGGGCGATAAAGTGTTTACTACAAGAGAAAACTGCTTTGTCAAGAAATAACGAGACATGTGATTGGCTACGGGATTTGACATGAACCAATCATTGAATGCAGGCAAGTAAAAATCACATTCATTTGCTCCCATTAATTTTTGATCTATTTTAACCATTCAAGACAGACCAACAATAAACTTTGATTAAATGATCAAGTTGGTTTTCCCACACTCTTCAACTTCCTATAAATTAATATATATATACTATAATATATATAGTCTGTTAAAGATAGTTACATCTGGAAAGCATCTGCTGTGGACAAACATCTGATAAACATCTTTATCAGTTTTACATACATTCATACATAAACTTCTTGACATCTAACAGGAAACGTCCTAGAGAGGCACTGCCGATGAGCAAACACTAAAAAAATAAGTCTCGGAGATGTGTGTGTGCTATCAGGGATCTATCTATTCTGTAATAAACTTAAAAATATTGTTTTTATACTTGCAACCAATGACAATAGGTCAATAGCTTTATACTGTACTCTCATTTTTCACTGAATTACATCATTCACAATGCTGTTCAACAATTAATTCTCTCATAAAACAATTTGAAGGCTTGCCTGCATTCCAAATATCAAGTATTTTTATACACTACAGAAAATAACAAATGTTCAAACAGTTTTTATGTTCTAAAGGAAACGGCCAAATACATTTTTTATGAATTACATTTTTCCCCCAATTATTGCAATTTTAATTTTTTTTCTCTTTTATGAATGCATTTTCAGTTCAAATCATCACAAATTGTTTAAATATTTACTGTATAAAATAAAATATTTACATTACTGTCCCTCGTTTTGGGACAAAAGAATGCCTGCTGAAAATTCATCTTTGTCATCACATTAATAAACGATACTTTAAAATATATTAAAATAAAAAAAATACTTCATATCACTGTTTTTACAGTATAATTTTCTTTTTATATTAATGTATCCTTGGTGAGCATAAGAGACTTGCAAAAACAAATTAAATGACTTCAAAAAAATGTAAATCTAGTGCATGATACATATTATCAACTATTATAATACTTTTATGGTTTCTTAGGACATTTTGACAGCCCGTTCAACACTACTTTCACTGTATGGAAAATAGTGTTGAACGTCGTTTATATTGGATGACGAATATGAACATTCCTCAGAACATCTCATTGGCAAGTCATACAGGTTTGGAACAACATAAGGATGAATTTCTTTTAATTTATTTTCATATAGATTTTTGCTTTGAATCAATCTTCGCAAATGCTGTAAATGGGAAAGATACTTCTGCATTCACTATTGTTCTCTATTCCAGAAAAAAGACAGACCTGGAATCTCTCGTCAGTTTCTCCTTCTCCCATTTGTTTCAAAAGATCTCCACTGGCCTGGCCGATGCTGCTCGCCGCGCTCAACACCGTCTGTCTGGGCTGTGGGGTGATATTGGCACATAAGAAATGACCCTTGTACTGCCACCGCAACGTCTCAGAACTCAAAACACGGCTAATCACATCCTGTCTATCAGCTCTGCACCCCACTACAATTACCCTGTCTAGCGCAAGCCAAACAAGTAAACAGATTGGGACTGCGCTCTGCAAACCAGGAAGGAAAAACACAGCTTAACGAGTTCATTATCAAATCCGCCTGTAAACAGCAGTGCGTTATTGGCAGATTAGATGTGAAGTGGTCGAGGGTTAAGATATTCAATGACACAGTGTTATTCTTGGGCCCCCTAACACATTGAAAAAAAAAAAAAAAAAAATTTTTTTTTTTACTTTCATGGCTTTAACACGCACCACTCAGATCTGCAACATGTGCAATAACGGGATCATTATTAGTGATCTCATTCAAAATGATATCCATATGACGCCAGACACATATGCATTCCATCTCTAGTGTGCACATCCACACTTCACATCATATCCTAACAAGCTCTTCAGGGCATGAGAACAGATGTAAAGCTCAGGCTGCAAAAAAAAAAAACCCAGTAAAGTTTGAGCTGGGCTGCTGGTTAACAGGCAAATCTCTGCACTATCAAACAGATGGCATGAGGAGATTAAATCCAGCAAAAACCTGGTCTGGTCCGCATGGAAGCTCTCCAGAACGCAGGAAGGAACACACAAATCCTGCCAAGCAGTTCAGCTTCAGGACAACAAACTTCAACTTCATTAATGGAAATATTTATTAGTGCAATTGGAGAGTGACTTATTATTTAGCAGTGATAAGAAACATTTTTCCATCATCGGTTGCTGGTATAAACCATAGAATGTATAAAAACATGGACGTAGAGTCCGTGACGTCAACCCATAGATTCCCTATCCCCAGAAAAGTGGGTGGAGCGGGCAGTCGCCATTTTAGCAGCGCGTCACTCCCGGATAATCGAAAATGGGCAAAGAGGCGGGAGCAGGTTGCGGAAACCACGCCCACCTAGCTCGACGGTGCTGACAGCATCGGCAGTCCACCGGTCACTCAAGTGGCCACGCCCATAATTATGCCCCTTAATACGCCCTTAATATAATTTAAACAGATGAGCAAAAATGAGCTATATAGACCAAAAACATTTTATGAACCAGGCTGTAAACATGTTTTTTTCTGCTGTAAAGTTGGGCATTTTAACATTTTGCAGCCAGCCTCTAGCGGCCAGTTGACAAATTACAGTTTAAGTCACTTCTGTGTTGGCTTCACGAGAGAGAGCGGGAGGTTGCCGCTTGGGTATAAACCAATAAAAGTAGGTATTGCAAGACTGCATGTGCCAATTTCTTCATCGTTTTATACACTAGTGGTATTGGACAAATGGCGTTTATTCAATTATGGCTTGAAAATAATGTCCAACAGTGTATATACATCACAGCAGAATTACAGTGTGTCATTTTTATGATCATTTCCAACATTAATTTCATTTCCTCCACATTGTTTGTTTTGCTAGGGCTAATTTCTTATGTTATTCTTCCTAAATTCACTAAAATAATAACTAAAAAAAATTATATATATATACACACAGTATTAAGAGCTGTTTGTGTGCAAAATAAAGGCGCATGATTCAGGATAAATTGAGATTTTTTTTTATTAATTTTTTTTAAAATGGAGGTTGTGGTTCTTTCATGATTCTGAAGAAAAATAAAACATTAGACAACTAAACAAAATCACATGTAATTTATGAATGGATGATGACTCACTCAAGATTTACTTGTTTCATTACTGGTTGAATCAGTGTTTTTGAAAGAATCTCTTGAAGCGTCAAATTACTTCCAGGTAAGGTAATTTACTCTGTTTTGATTGCTACCGTACACATCAGCATTTATATCCGAACTATAAACTTGTATCCCCGTACTTCTGTGATTGTTTGAATTGAATGTTTGTAACACAGAAATATTGATACTGTGTGGTTGAAAAGATTGTCTATGAAGCTGTTTCATACATATACATGACAGCTGCTCTCTTTAGGTCAGCGTCAGTGCGAACGCACATTTTAACGTTCAAATCACACAAGGACGAACAGAGAATGATCACACTGTTGTGATCACACACTTCAAAGGTTTAACAGCTGAATCGTTGCCATTTAGGAATAAGATGAGCGCTTAGATTAGCGAGAAAGGTCTTGACAGATCACCAGGCCGGGTATTCAACAAATGGGGGGAAAAAAATAAAAGATTTGTGCACAGGAATCGATAGGCGGAATCGAAATTAAAATTTTACAACAAGTATCCAAGTCCTGATTTTAAGTATCCGATTCTGGAATTGGATTCGATTTTCAATTCCCAACCCTACTTGGATGTTGTGTCTAATATTTAATGCAATGACGCAACAACTGAGGACAGTCTATTTTTATCTAAAAATAATTATAAATTATTTCACATGATAAATATTGAAATGTATTGTTTTTCATAATATAAAAATTTTTTGGGGTACGGGTAATTTGGATTATTTCTCATTCGGCTACATACCGGCAGTGAGGTTGACCACTGACGCGGTTCCAGCCGTGATGGCGTCCACTTGGGAGTGAATCTCGTGTTTGGATTCGTCCACCTTGTTTTGAACCCACATTCTGGACGCCTTTTTGGAGAAAAGAGATGAGAGTGAATACTAGCGTATTCATGTCTGTTTTCTCAGCTTTTTTAAATAAGAAATATCAAGGCTATCTAAGAGCAGGTTAATGATCAATGACAATCTCGGCACTTATAGTAAATTAGTGAACAGCAATTGTACGCCAATGCCATAATGCGTTAATGTAATGTCACAATAACAAAAACCTTAGTATAAATAACCACATTATGAGGCTTTTAGACTACCTTGTGACTCAATGTCCCTCATGGGATTTGAACTAGCAACCTTCTACTGCATAATATATCACACACCGGGACATACTGTACGAGGATCTTCTCTCTTAACACCTTTACCCACATAAAATCAGACAATAGACTGTTTACAGCAATACAACAGCACAATTTTTGCACCAGTTGCACAAAATTACAAACTTTACCTTAAATAAAAAAAAGAAAGTACAATATAATTCATTTAATTTCTTACCATGTCTTGTCCCAGTGGTGGAAGATTGTCTACCTCTCCCAGGTCAGCTTGTGCCTGCTGGACAGCCTGCATACTGGTGTTGATAGTTCCCATCAGTGCTTGCTGGGCCAGACTCTGTTGGCACAGGAAGTAGTCATTTAGAAGACGCTATGGAGAACAATAGGCTTTTACCACTACAGATGAACGCAAACACAAGCTAGATATGCATCTTTTACGCATCGTTGTGTTATGAAGTGCATCAGAACGTAATTCATAGTTTTGCCACAAGCTAAAGCACACACTAGCATGATCTTAGTTCATTTCGTGTCAAGTCGTGTCAGAGCAACAGTTTGAGGAGTCCAGTTCATGTGGATTCCAGATTGCATGGATCCATGTTGAAACGTCCACAAAATTGTGCAACGAATTTACAATTTCTTCAGTCTTAAACACAAGGTTACACTGCATAGTTTTAACGAACCCCACAAAAAAGCAGGGTTATAGTTAACTGACTTTTGCAAACAGGTTTCAAAGTGCAAGCTTTTGATAACGATACTGTTATCATCTTTGTGTAAACTACAAAAACACTATATTTGTGAAAACGGTGACATCATGCGCATGCGTATTATGTGTATTGCGTATCCGCTAAATGTGGATCGTTTTTACAACGTTGTTGTCTGTATGCAAAACTTAAAAAAAAAATGCACAGATTTTTTCCCCGGCTTTTAGTACATTGTCGTTGTCTAAACGTACCCTTAAACCGTTAAAAAAATTTCATTACTTGAAATAAAATATATATGAATCATTGACATTTTATTTCAGCTAGCTGCCAAGGCAACATTTCTCTTTTTCATTTAGTTTAACTTGATGTACTAAAATAACGAACTACAACTGAAATAAAACTAATAAAAACAACAGACATCATAAAAAAACAAAACTTACAACAAAATTACTAAAGCAGTAAATCTAAACGAAAGTGGAAAATATATATAAAAAAAAATTAATTAAAATAATTAATAATAAGAAGTACAATAGTATCTCAGTTATCACCTAGTCGCCAAAACCAGAAAGCAACAAACACTCAATTATCAAATGTTAATTTATTAGTCTATTAATTAGTCTAATTTACAATACGTTAGGCACAAATAAATTACAATGAAGATTTAGGTAACAGATGAAGCCATGAAAGTAGAACCGCATATGATGCGATCGTAATAAAAACATAAGTGCAGTTGTACATTCTCACCAGAGGGGGCATGTGTCCTCTGTGCATCTGTCCCGTGGTGATCTGCTGTTGAGCCGAGGGCATGGTGCCCATGTTGAACGTGTCGGGCCCTCCTATCGACCCCGAGCGCATGATGCCAGGCAACGCCACCGACCCGTGCTCGACTCGACCCACCCGATTAAACTGCTGCTGGAGGATGGTGGACCTATGAAGAAGTAATGACTCATTAGCAAACGCTGTCAGGCTGCATTCACCCTTATATCTGAATGATGGTTGTTGTTGTTGTTACGGTAATTACTGGCAGCCATTAAAATCAGCTGAGTGACGCTTCCCTATTCGCACCAGGAAAACAGACGCTTCAGGCACTATTGCTTAATTACAGCTCAATGTGAGAGGCCTCAATTTTTGGATTATAGTGCTAGAAGTAACATGAGTAAGTTGGCACGAGGACAGATGCAGGCACCGATGCCCGACGTCTCTCCCCTCTCTCCTTCACAGAGAAGGGGGATGCCGTCGCCCATAACAACCACTTTTCAGGCAGCGCTCGAGAGGACGTGACACATCTGTATATCCTATTCTGACAGAACCAGAGCCCAGGCCGGATAAAAGCGCTGGTGGAATTAAGTACAGGACCATATATTGAATATTCACAATATATTCATGAGAATTTTGTTATCGCTGTACAATTAGGTAAACTAGCCTGGTCTGAACATTAGCTCAGATTTGAAGTCTCTAGTGAAAAAGCTTCCCTTTTACATTTCTCTAATTTAATAAAAAAATAAAAAATACAAAAACAGTGGAACATGTTACATTTGTCTGGACAAATTTAAAATATCAACTCTGTTACCATGTTTTTGTGTAGTAAGAATCTGCTTAATTAAAAGGTGGATATCTATAGCAATATCAAAATTAAATTATTCTTTTAAGAAACATGTAAGGCTTGTAATGTGAAATTAAAATGTAAAACAGTCAACCCTGTTACTGTGATTTTGTATAGTGAACTTCAGATCATTAAAAAGAGGATATATGTGAAAATATCAGCATTAAATAATTTTGTAGTTTGATTTTGACTTTGAGCACAAGCCTTGTAATGTCAAATTAAACAATCAACCTTGTTGAAATTATTTTCTACAATAAATAATTGATTATTCACAACTAGATTATCAGAAATACCAGCATTCTCTTTCTAAAGTCAAGACCCTGAGTAAAAGGCTTGTAAAGTAAAAATTAAACAATAAAACTGTCAACCCTGTTACTGCTAATCTTTATATAGTACGTTTCAGAAGCCATAATTATATCCTAAATGTAATTACTGTAGCTTGATATGGCATAATGCAATTTATTAACCCTTATTTTTTTAGTAGAATGTTTTCACATTTACAGAAATATACTTTAAAAATCAACTTAACAAACTTTAAAAGACAGCTGTTACTCAAAATGATCCAAATACATAAATACCGAGATAGATTTATGAGTGGCTGAGAAATAGCAAAATGTAGGAAGGGAAATATTCACACATTCACTATCTCTATCTTCCAGGAACCTGATATCTTAAATGACGTTTTGCTGATGAGGTAGCGCTTTTTGTGGAAATAATAACCTCTCTCTCTTGCCCTCAGCGCCATCCGCATCAAGGGTAAAAGAAGAGAAAAATGTGTCTCCATCTCCTTGTGATTAAAAATGGCAGCGTGCAGTCTGAGCATCTCCTCCAACGTCATTAGACACCTCAGTTCCACTATCAGTTGAATACAAATGAAACAGTGATTCAACTAAAAAATGTTACAATGCAATTACAAGTGTGACGAGATGGCTGCTGCCTGAAATGGACACAGATTCATCCAGCATGGTGGATTCCTCATCATAGTCCAAACCAAACCGTTCCTTACTAATATTTTGGTGTTAATTTAGTGAAAACAATGCCTTAATTATTTTGTTACATTTGTCATTATGGGACTATCTTTAAATATCAACCCTGTTAGCGTGTTGTTGTTGTTTTTTTTTTAAAGGGGTCATATGATGCAATTTCAATTTTTCCTTTCTCTTTGGCGTGTTACAAGCTCTTGGTACATAAAGAAGATCTGTAAAGTTGCAAAGACTAAAGTCTCAAATCCAAAGAGATATTCTTTATAAAAGTTAAGAGTCAGCCACGCCCACCTAAAACGGCTCATTCTAACACACCCCCACATACCTACATCACTATCTGGGAAGATTTGCATAACTCCACCCAAATGTTCACGCAAAGAAAGAAGGCATAACTTTTATTCTTGCTGTAGTATTGTTGTTGCTGCCGCCATGTCGTGAAGGCGCTGTGTGTTTCGTTGTGAAAGTGAAACTACTTTGTTTGGCCTTCCAAAAGAGGACGATATCTGCTTCGTCATGCCTGGAGCTGATCCGTGCTGGTTGCTGAGGAAATACAACAACTTTGCGCTGTGGATCGCCGGATCGGCTTTCACCATGGAAGACGCGGAGTCCAGCCCGGGGTGGTCACATAAGTTTGCCACAAGCCTCCTTCGTCGAATCCGCCGGCCGTGCCGTTCTCAAGCCCGCCGCCTCTGCTCACTCTAGCCCTCCGGCCGTTCCTCACTCTAACCCCCGGCCTCTGCTCACTCTAGGCCGCTGTGTGTGACACTGTGTTTCGTTGTGAAAGCGAAACTACATTGTTTGGCCTTCCAAAAATGGACACGACTAGAAATCAGTGGTTAAGTTGTATTTACAACACTGTTTCAGAACACTTCAACCCAAATATTCAGATGTGTGCAGCACATTTTATGGAGGACTGTTTATTATTCACAACTAGATTATCAGAAATACCAGCATTCTCTTTCTAAAGTCAAGACCCTGAGTAAAAGGCTTGTAAAGTAAAAATTAAACAATAAAACTGTCAACCCTGTTACTGCTAATCTTTATATAGTACGTTTCAGAAGCCATAATTATATCCTAAATGTAATTACTGTAGCTTGATATGGCATAATGCAATTTATTAACCCTTATTTTTTTAGTAGAATGTTTTCACATTTACAGAAATATACTTTAAAAATCAACTTAACAAACTTTAAAAGACAGCTGTTACTCAAAATGATCCAAATACATAAATACCGAGATAGATTTATGAGTGGCTGAGAAATAGCAAAATGTAGGAAGGGAAATATTCACACATTCACTATCTCTATCTTCCAGGAACCTGATATCTTAAATGACGTTTTGCTGATGAGGTAGCGCTTTTTGTGGAAATAATAACCTCTCTCTCTTGCCCTCAGCGCCATCCGCATCAAGGGTAAAAGAAGAGAAAAATGTGTCTCCATCTCCTTGTGATTAA
The DNA here is from genome assembly GCF_001515645.1 of Sinocyclocheilus grahami. Taxonomy (NCBI): domain Eukaryota; kingdom Metazoa; phylum Chordata; class Actinopteri; order Cypriniformes; family Cyprinidae; genus Sinocyclocheilus; species Sinocyclocheilus grahami. The sequence continues at coordinate 85,475 of NW_015505571.1, forward strand.
AAATGGCAGCGTGCAGTCTGAGCATCTCCTCCAACGTCATTAGACACCTCAGTTCCACTATCAGTTGAATACAAATGAAACAGTGATTCAACTAAAAAATGTTACAATGCAATTACAAGTGTGACGAGATGGCTGCTGCCTGAAACGGACACAGATTCATCCAGCATGGTGGATTCCTCATCATAGTCCAAACCAAACCGTTCCTTACTAATATTTTGGTGTTAATTTAGTGAAAACAATGCCTTAATTATTTTGTTACATTTGTCATTATGGGACTATCTTAAAATATCAACCCTGTTAGCGTGTTGTTGTTGTTGTTTTTTTAAAGGGGTCATATGATGCAATTTCAATTTTTCCTTTCTCTTTGGCGTGTTACAAGCTCTTGGTACATAAAGAAGATCTGTAAAGTTGCAAAGACTAAAGTCTCAAATCCAAAGAGATATTCTTCATAAAAGTTAAGAGTCAGCCACGCCCACCTAAAACGGCTCATTCTAACACACCCCCACATACCTACATCACTATCTGGGAAGATTTGCATAATACCGCCCAAATATTCACGCAAAGAAAGAAGGCGTAACTTTGATTCTCACTGTAGTATTGTTGCTGCTGTCGCCGCCATGTCGTGAAGGCGCTGTGTGTTTCGTTGTGAAAG
>NW_015505571.1:86279-95619 GCF_001515645.1 Sinocyclocheilus grahami
GACACGACTAGAAATCAGTGGTTAAGTTGTATTTACAACACTGTTCCAGAACACTTCAACTCAAATATTCAGATGTGTGCAGCACATTTTATGGAGGACTGTTTACCGATCCTGGTAGAGTAGACTACAATGCCGGCTGTTCTGACTCACAGATTGTAAGTATGTTTTTTATACTTAAAGAGTTTTTATATTTGATATTTTTTAAAGCAAGTTTTTTTGGGCAGTGTAGAGTAGCGCTTGTTGTTTGTCATTTCTCCGATCACAAATGCAGACATGGTTTTATGTTTACGCGGCGCGATGCAACGCAACGCGTAAAAAGACAGTACATGTCAAGAAGGGGGCTGACAAGAATATCAGCCCCCTATCAGCCTATTACGTCACTTCCTGTTTGTTGCTGCCGTGTGGTTTGAGTTTGAGCTCCGTCAAGTTAATTCTTTGTCGTCTAATTTTTATCTTAAAATCAATTTTATACACCATCCTTTTTCAGTTTTATAATTTTTGAATCATCGCTCCGGCCTGACAGGGCATCATCACAATATGGTAGGGGGCGTAACATTTCCGTCACACGCTTGAGGTATTCGGCCAATCATAACGCACTGGATAGCTGGCCAATCACAGCACACCTTGCTTTTCAGACCGATGAGCTTTGTAAAAATTGATGCGTTTCAGAAAGGTGGAGCATAGAGGAGAAACAATAATGTACAGTATGTGGAAAATAATGTGTTTTTTTACCTTAAACCGCATAAACACATTTCATTACACCAAATACACAAAATAATGTTCTTTTTAGCAACATCATATGACCCCTTTAATGAAAAATCTACTAAATGGAAAAGTGGAGATTTTTAGAAATATCAGAATTAATTTATTCTTTTAAGAATCATGTCGTAGTTTCAAAACCTTGAGCAAAAGGGCTTGTAAAGTCAAATGAAACAGTAAAATAGTAAACCCTGTCACCGTGATTTTGTATAGTAAGCAAATAATTACTGAAAACTCGATAGTTTTAGAAATATCAGCATTATGTTCTCTTCCTAGTGTAATGACCCAAAGCAAAAGGCTCGCAAAATCAAATGAAACTGTAAAACAGTCAACCGTGTTACCCTGATTTTGTGCTTCAGATAATTGAAAAGTGGACATTTGAAGAAATATCAGCACAACACAATTATAAGTGTGACAAGATGGCTCCTGCGTGAAAACAAGGTATCATGGGACAAGAACAAGAGAGCTCCACTGACTTTTTTGGGGATACGGATTCTTCTAGCATGGTGGATTCCTCATCACCATCCAAACCAAACCGATCTTTACTCTGTTTCTGTAAAACAAGGGGAGGAAAACGTTTAATTAAATAATTGGCACAAAAAATAAAGAACATCCACAGGATGGATCATTTTGTGGTAGTTCACCCAAAATTGAAAACTCCGAAAGTTTAAACATGGGAAATCTGAATAATATTCTCTTGATGACATTTTGGGTGAACCGTCCCTTTAATTCACATGTGTTGAAGAGCCAGTGACTTGCTTTCTTAAGGATGATGTCAATGTATCCGGCAATGAGTTGAGAGATCTGCTCCCCTTCTGTGGTCTGGACAGAGTAATAGCTCTCCTGGTACTCACCGAAATCCTGCACGAGGCCACACACACACACACACAAATATAACAGATATGAGAAGCACAAATCTCAAGGCTGTCTTGTACAATGTGGATGTGCTTATTCTGTTCTTGCTGACAGGATGTCAGCCAACTGTCCTTGGAGTACAAGTGCTATATAGTACATGAGATGCTAAAAGTGGCTCTTAATGGTGGAGCAGAACTGCGCATCACACGGCAAGGTTAAAATACTCAAGTAGTAGAGGACTAGGGCATTTTATCAAGGAAAAAAACAACTATTATTATATTATAGCCAAAACATTGTTTTACAATGACATTAGCAGTTGGCAATACTGCTTAATATAAATGTATGAAAACAGATATTAAGAATAGTCATAAAAAAAGAAAAATAATATCAGAATAATAAACTAACACAACAAATTCAAAGAGAGCAAACTTTAATTTCTCTCATCTTTACCCCATCATGCTATTTTCAAGTCCTCAGAGTGATTAAGCTGAATTCATGCTGGTTTATATAATCACAAATCCTTTATACTCATACTTAAAATATATATTTATCAATAAATCAACAATGCTTAATAATGCACATTAATAACATACAAACGGAATATATTTCCACATATATAAAAACGAAATTAATATTTTACATAATATTATATATTAGTATGATACTATATTACATTATTCTACACTATAATTTTATGTATCATATTATATTATAAATGTAGTTTACATTTTAAATACAGGGTATAAAATGACAAATAGAATCATTATATTTAAATAGACGCATGTACAATATCATTATTTATTATATTATGTTATATTATATTATAATAAACATTACATATAAAAATTTTGTTTTTAAGATCTAAATATAAAGCATAAAATAACAATATATAAATAGAAATATTACAAAAATAGATACATTTATAATTTTATTAGGCATTATATTTTATTGTAATTTCATATTTATTAAGATTGAAATATAAAGTAAAAAACAACATACAATGGGTCCAAAAAAGTATTTGTCACACAAACATCATTTGTTTGAAGGCAGCTACCATGATAATGACCTTCCAACAATTTTAAGTGTCCAAACCCAATACTTTTATGCTTTTATTGACTGTATACAGAACTATACAAACATATTGAGCAGATAAAGTGAATGCAGAATCTATGGAAGAATCCAAACACACTGTGGCTCATGTTGAATGGAGTGAATAATGTAACGTACCAGTGTAAAGCTCTTGGGTGAGGCCGCCCACCTCTTGACTGTGGTGAGGGGCCACTCCTGCACCACCTCTTTGGTCTTCTCTTCCACCCTCATCACTGACTCTTTGGTAATGCCCAGTAAACGCGGGACCAACTTATTCTTGCTTTTCATCTTCTCCTGTTGAGAAATAACACATGGCGTTTGTGTATTGTGTGGTGAGGACTGAAATATACAATGGGCTGCTGACTGCTGAATTCATTTCTGTATTTATGTGATTACTAAATTTGTTTAGCTCATTAATCATGTTGAAAGAGTATTGCCCTGTATGCAGTTCATTGTCCTCATTTCAACTCTCTCTCTTCGACTCCTTACCACAATGTCTGCAGAATAACGGACTGTTTGGTCACTACTATGTACATAATTGATTAAGGCATCAATTGTTGACAATCCTTGCTCATTTGTTGACAAATTATTATTAATAATAAAATATAAATATAATTATTTGGCATAATGATATAACATTAGTATAATAAATATACTGTATATTAAACATAATACAGTACAAAATGATGTATTATATTATAAACAGATGCGTATAATATAATATGTATTTTAACATTATAATATGCATTATATATTAATAACTAAATGTTTATAAATCTAAATGTAATAACAGATATGCAAGTAAAACCAATATATCTAAATAAATATATGTATAATATTATTATGCATTACATTTATATAAATATTAAATCAAATAATTACAAAAAATTATAATTCATGTTTGACCACAGTTGACACAACTGACCAGTCTTAATCGAGTGTTTCAGAGTATTAAAAAGAGAAATTAAATTTTTTTTTTTTACTTTTTCTGTTCAAGGAAAACAGATGAAAAGTACTGAATGACTCATCCTGCACTACAGCGATTTTCAACCAATCAAATGCTCTTAATAATTAGAATGTCCTCTCTCATGATTCCACAATTAGCATGAAGCAAATCATGTTCACGGTTGTGACATAACTAAAACATATTATTCATTAAAAAAACAAATGGAGACCTTCGATATCCCTCCTCAAACTTCCTGTTTCAACAGGAAATACGTCAACACAGGAACGAAAACGCTGCTTGTCAAATGATCTCACTGGGTTTTTAAAGATGACATTAAGTCAGTACGCAGTTACTGGAACATTCTCTCTGGTAGCGCACATATTTCAATGCATATTTGACGTTGTTTATACGTTAGAACAGCATTTAACAGATGTTTTAGTGACATTTATGATTCTGAATGTATGTGAATTGACTCATAAGTTTCTCGAACTCAGATAAGACGGGTTTCCAGATTCTTCATTCTTTTTTTTTTTCTCTGCGCCGAGAGTTGAAGAATGTTCAACTTTGGATAAAACGCAGCCCTCATGACTGTCACTTTTTAGTCAGCTAACTAATCACAGTGGAGGAGGGGCGGGACTAATACCGACCAACCGGCACACCCTGCTTGTACTACGACTGAGCAATAATGGAGAAGCTGATATTGCTTGTCTCAGAGTATTCATGTCTTCACCAGATATAGTTCCCACACTACCACAATATTGCTATGAAAAATAATGCTGGTTGAAACATTTCATTCGCGATGCCTCTGCCATATTACTTTAGCGGATATTCCCTATCATAGCATCCTCAGCGTCTCAACTGAAAATGGATGACATTAAGTCAGTACGCAGTTACTGGAACATTCTCTCTGGTAGCGCACATATTTCAATGCATATTTGACGTTGTTTATACGTTAGAACAGCATTTAACAGATGTTTTAGTGACATTTATGATTCTGAATGTATGTGAATTGACTCATAAGTTTCTCGAACTCAGATAAGACGGGTTTCCAGATTCTTCATTCTTTTTTTTTCTTTTCTCTGCGCCGAGAGTTGAAGAATGTTCAACTTTGGATAAAACGCAGCCCTCATGACTGTCACTTTTTAGTCAGCTAACTAATCACAGTGGAGGAGGGGCGGGACTAATACCGACCAACCGGCACACCCTGCTTGTACTACGACTGAACAATAATGGAGAAGCTGATATTGCTTGTCTCAGAGTATTCATGTCTTCACCAGATATAGTTCCCACACTACCACAATATTGCTATGAAAAATAATGCTGGGTGAAACATTTCATTCGCGATGCCTCTGCCATATTACTTTAGCGGATATTCCCTATCATAGCAACCACAGCGTCTCAACTGAAAATGCTGCGCCGCAGAAGCGTTCTCAAGTGCTCACACAGCTAGGGTTTTTTTAGCAGAGCGTCTGGTGTTTTCAGCTCGCTAAAAACACTTTGGTGGACACACGACCTATAAGTAAAATCTGTTTCATGAAATCATACAGTTGCATCTTGATACTGAATAAAAGCATCAGAAATCAACCTCCTTGCGGCCCACATAGGATTATGGGTAACATTAGCTCCCAAAGCATGTGCAAATGCATATTCACCACACAGCACACCATCCAGCCAATTTTGACATTCTAATTCAATGTTCTATGATCTAAAGCTCTTCAATCCTAATCTTGCATACTGACATTTCATCTCAACGGTAACTGCGCTAATCAGGCAATGCAGCTGCTACATGGGCAGCAGTGTCTAACACAGACTACAGTATATGTGTTACTCGACCACAGCCTGGTGCCTTCTGCCATTTCCCTTCATCTCACTCACACACACACACACACACACACACACACACACACACGGTAACTGCGCTAATCAGGCAGTGCAGCTGCTACATGGGCAGCAGTGTCTAACACAGACTACAGTATATGTGTTACTCGACCACAGCCTGGTGCCTTCTGCCATTTCCCTTCATCTCACACACACACACACACACACGACCCAAAACAATTGCCCACTGATGGCATCCTGCCAGAGGACTCTTACCACCACGCAAATACATAATAAAAACAAAAGCTAAATGTTTAAGTGACCTCTTGCGCCGTACATCTCCAGGCTATTGTTTTCAACTGAGGGTCGAAAATAACAACCTCTGATAAGAGTTCATTATAAATAATGTCTTTATTATAAATAAAGACCTGCAGATATTGTTTAGCGTCCTGAATGGCATAGCTTTTCAAGGCTGAGGTTTATGCAATGTGGGTAAATATAGGATTCATTTTTTTGGTAAATGGTCATTGTCTAATTGTCCGAGTCGGTCAGGGACGGTGCTTTTGCTCATTCAGAGTGGTGCAATCTATTGTTAGGCACTATTAATTTGAAACCGGGCACTTAGCAACACTCCACTAATGACCTGAAACTGATCCTTGAGCGGACAGCTTGTAAATCTTCCTCTGTGTGCTGTACCGCTTAGAAATGCTTAATAGTAGGGATGCACCGAAATGAAAATTCTTGGCCGAAGCCGAACAAAATGAAACAATGGGCCGAAGTCCGAATCCCGAGCACGGTTTTTCACATTTTCCCCCCATTTTGCCAATTTTTTCACCATTGCATAAATTAAATAGCCAAAATGTGCTTTTTACTGTTTCGTCGTGCTTTTCAAAGAAAAAAATAATTTACAAAACAACAATTTAAAAATATTTACTTAACACTGAACATTTTTTAACATTCTAGCAGACATTAAACACAACTTAACTTAAAATTAATAAGTTAGTAAAATAAAATTTTTTGGCCATGTTTAGACCCCCTTCTTGAATCAGGCATGTATTTTTGCCTTACAAATAAATGCAGCCTTGCTGAGTAGAAGAGACTTATTTTAATACATTAGAAAATATTATAGATCCTAGTCTGAACACTATGTGTAAATGTTACAATAAATGTTTTAATAGAGCTGTTGTAATAATTATTTTCATAATTATTTTATTTTTTTATTTTATTTTACAGAACAACAGTAAACTTACAATAATAACATTTATTAATGTTGACGGAGTTCTTGCTTTTTCTCAGCTTTTATTTTGGCAGAAACCCACAGGAAGACCTCAGTGCTTCTTTTTGTTGACAAATGATTCTCATTACGAGTTTGTTGTACGTATTGTATTGTCACATGCCTTATAAAAATTCGTAAAAATGTTACTGAGCAGCTGACGAGTAACTTTCCTCGTGCTTTGGACTTTGAACCCTACCGCCGCGAGCTCGTGCAGCACCGTTTGAATACATGCAATTCCTGCGTGTATTAGAAAACATAACATTCTGCAGTTTATTTAATTGTTTAAGGGCATTTCGCAATTTTAATCATCATACAGTAACCAGCAACAACCACCCTTCCTCTTCTCATCGAAGACATGCGATGCAGTACTAAACAGTCTCTCGCTGTCGGTGCTTGTAATGATTTTTGCCTCTTTCTCGGACAGCTTTAAATGCTGCCACACTGCCGTCATGTTTGCTGCATTAGCGCGTGCCTCTATTTGATCGCGTCACGTCATTGTTCGGTACAATTTATTCGGTCTTTTCGCTTATTCGGCCGAAAGAGTTTTTTTTGCTATTTTCGGCCAAATAATTTCGGTTGCCGAACATTCGGTGCATCCCTAAAAATTTATAATAATAATCATTTTTATATTAAAAGTCTTGTTCTAGAATACAATTAAATCTATGCAAAAATAAATAATGAAAACATGATTAAAATTTTCAATACAATTTTACAGATTTATTGCGACTTTCATCAAAAAAATTAATAAAAATAAGTTTCAATTGTTAGTTTTAAAAATATAAATCCTTAAGAAATAAAGTGCTTGTAGTTGAAGAAACACCCATAGACAGTCTTTTGCACATTATTTTGAATCGGTCGGTGCCTGTATTTTCTGATACTGCTGATAGTATGAAATATTTAACAGTCTTTCCAAACACTCGTTTGCTGGTTTACTGTACGGTGCAATCGAGTTTCTGTACTCGTTGGTGAGCTTGCAGTCTGAATTGAAGGTGATAAGAGAAAAAAGATTGGTCGGCACAAGATAATACAAGGGCAATAATTCCTAATATTTTTCTGTTGTGTGATATTAGCTGGCTACATGCACAACCGTTTGTGACCATTTGTAAAACTTCAGAATTTAGAGTTTGAACTGTAAAATACTCACCTTCACCAGGAAAAACGACACTCCGTATGTGCGTAGGGACCTGGCAAGCTTCACATACTTCACTTTTGCCTCGATCTCCATCATCTCGCCACAGGTTTTGTGATCCTGGCGAGGAGATTAAGATATGAACACTTCTCTGCCTTTGTGGGATTTGAACCAACAACCTTTTGTTTCAAGTCAGCTGTGTCTCTTTGCGTTCAGGTTTTAATTCACAATGGAAAGCTATACATAAACGTCTGTTTTCATCATTATAAGTGAATGTTTTGCCTAGGTGGGCCTTCTAAGCAAAATAAATAGATCCAGAAAACAGTAAGCTGAATAAATTGTTAAAACCAATATGTGTTAAAATCTAGCATAGAAAGTAGCAAGTTTTAAATGCATCAAATGTTTGAATGTTTTTTTTTTTTAGCCAAAAGCTAAATATTTAGCTGTATCCCATATTTTACATTATAACAGATGATTTTTTCCTTTCTACAGCAGGGTGGGAAGACCAGTAAATAAATCCTTTATTCCATTTTCCCAGTGTTTACAACCGTTGTTGTGTTTACTGTGATTTCAACCATTCAACCCTGTTACCAAAGTTATTGTAAGAAAAAAAGAAACAAATCAAACAAATGTCTTTTATTTTTTTTAATTGATAGGAAATTTATCAAAAATTACAATCCAAGCTTGGATTCCAGACAAGCTAGCCCTTAATTTAATATACATTTTCAACCCTGTTACTCAGATTTATGATTTTATTTCAATTTTTTTTTTGTATAAAATCTAATTTTGATATTAACTTGATGTTTAAAATTAGGGGGGGGAAACACAAATCAGAGTATAAAACGGCATTTAGGTTGTACTTAGACATGTTCCAAATTTTAATAATAGGATAAAAAAAAATCCAAACAGAAAATAAAACTGCTCATCTAATATTTAGCTTGACCTACTGCAATCCACATTTACTCATAGGTTAAGCCATTCCTTTTACTGACCATTTGTTGAAAAATGTAAAAAGCCTTAATTTTTAATGATTTCAGGCTGTTTTTTGTATGTTAGTCATGGACAGTGCCTTATAGCATGTTTTCCTAGAATAACAGATTGAGTAAAGCCCACAGAGGGTCATGTACCTGAAAAATTCTCTTCTCCGCCCCCCTCTGTTTGATGTATTCTTTTGGTAGGAACTCCTTCAGGCTGCAAATACATTTCACATGTTTACGCTCATACTACACAAACATTTTTCCCTCAGAGCAGAACAAAGCACATGAGGTCATCCTGGCGGGAATTACATCTTCATAACGTACGCCCACACCGACTCTTAAGGTTTCCAGACTGCACAGAATTCTTGCAAATAATTGTCTAATCTAAAATGTAATCAGATAACAACTGAGAGAGCATGTGTGTACCTGTGTCTTACAGTGACAGTGTTGAGGCAAGGCATGTGGTCTTACTCTAAAAATCCTGGCTTGTG